>NW_027331251.1:29639-81763 GCF_022965805.1 Primulina eburnea
ACAGTAGTAAAAACAACAATTGTGCCAAGTTATCCCATATAAAGTATCACAAAATAGAATCCCTCCCCTTCTTAGTCCTAGGCTAACCCAAATAACCATAGAAATGTTCAGCAGAAATGTCATCCAGTTCTTTAAGACTAGCCCGCAAAAAGTGTTCCAAGTTTTTTTTCTTTGCAACTTCAGTTGTCCATACGTTTGAGGATGACAAGTAGTAGATTACTTTTATGTGCAAAAGTTTTAGCCCATAAAGTAATCCATAAATAAGAATACCCCCCTTCTTAGTCCTAGGCAACCCCAACAATAAAAGTTCCTAGAAATGTTCACTCCCAAGTTCTTTTAAGAATAGCACGCAAAAATGTGTCCATAAAGTTTACTTTACAACTCAGTTTGCTCCATCAGTTTGAGGGATGTGACACCCTGACCCGATTACATTAAAATAAAGCGGAATTTAAAATTTTTTGCAAACATGAAGGAGTTTCAAAATACATTTTATAAAAGGGTGTTGCTACAAAATAACCACATGATTCATCCAAGACATAAACAAAATTACAAATATCATTAGGTGATCATGCTACAAAATTTGATACAAAATAATCATCCTTCCAATCTTCGTATGATTTTATGGACACCATCCACAGTCACACGTCCCGGTCCGCGTCGATTCTTATCTGAATCCCTGAAACAAAACGAATGAGAATAAATCTCAGCAAGTGGAACTCTTACACGCAATGATACATAGTATACCCTGTAAAAACATGCTTTAAATCATAAATCCATCGCACTCTGAACAATGATAACGTAGCAATAACTGTAGCAATAGGGGGCAATGCAATAGATACGCAAAACGTGGTATTTCTTTCTTATGGTTGGATTGATATCATAGTATCGTAAACTGTGGTTGCAATATCCCATCGATATAAATCGTAAACTGTGAGGGGTAGAAAAGATGATGGTCGATGATCTATTTAATTGCTGAAATGCTCTGACTATGATACGATAATCCAATAAAACATTTGAATCTCAATAGCATTTAAGGCAGTCGTTCGAATTCTTCATAATATTTTTGTTTCCTTTATAACAATGGTGAGACATACAATGCCTCCAATAGATAACAATGAAATGAATACATAGCAATGGATCAATGGAAGGGAATAACACTTTGAAACCTTTAAAACAAATAATATAATATCATGGAGCAAAAAGGATGAGAAATTCCACTACTACCAATAGAACACCTCAAATAAGCTCTTGGTACACCACCTACAACAATAATCCCGAAATAACACCAATATCAACTCTAGATCCACAAGTACAAGTCAAATAATCCATTAAACAACTCAAACATCAAATCCAAATAACCCTTAACTCAAAACCTCGTTAGAATCGCACCAAAAACTTACCTAAGCTTCCTTATACCACGGAGAACGTTGATCTCAAGTCGGAAATCCAAACAAAGCCAAGAATCGAAGATAGGAAGCAAAGAAATGGATGAAAACCCTTGGTATTTGAGAGAAATCTCGAAAAGTAGATAGGATAAGGTATGGAATGAAGTCAACTCAATCAAAAAGGTACTAAATAACTCGCCCATACTTACACCGCGGGTGCGCCAACACAAGCACCGCGGGTGCGCCATGCTCACGGCATACCAAAATATTCTCATGCACGATCACCGCGGATGCGGTGCTACAATTACCGCGGGTGCGGTGCACACCGTGGGTGCGGTCCTTGCACTGCGCGGTGTGCGGTCATGCCACGGCCTCAAAATGCAAATGATGAATAGTACACCGCGGGGGCACTCATCTAAGAGCGCGGGTGCACTCTACTCACGGCAATGAACAGTACAACTCAACTAAAATCGATCCGAAACGCTGAAACGAACAATCAACACCAACTAATACCTCAAATAAATAATAACCAATAATACTATAGCCCAAAACACAACTATAAACGACTAATCATAAACCCAATTAACACAATAAAGCTTAAACCGTACCGTACACCGGGCTCGGCTATTACAATCTCCCCTCCTTAGAGGAATTTCGTCCTCGAAATTGACGTCACGGCACGAACAACTCAGGATACCTCTCTCTCATCTCAGTCTCTGGTTCCCACGTAGCCTCCTCGATCAAATGGTTCCTCCAAAGGACTTTAACGATGCCGATCTCTTTGTTCCTCAATACTCTGACAGTGCGATCCAAAATCTGGACCGGAATCTCTTGGTAAGTCAAATTCGGCGTCAAGTCCAATGGCTCATGGCGAAGAACATGGGAAGGATCTGCAATATACTTCCTGAGCAATCGATGCGTGAAACACATTATGGACTCTGTCAAGATCGGGCGGGGTAGGGCTAATCTGTAGGCTCGGTCACCAACTCTGTCCAATATCTCGAATGGACCAATGAATCTAGGACTCAACTTGCCCTTCTTGCCAAATCTCATCACACCCTTGAGAGGTGCTATCTCAGAAAAACATGATCGCCAACCTCGAACTGCAAAGGTCTGCGACGAACATCTGCATAACTCTTCTGCCTCGACTGAGCAGTCTTCATCCTCTCTCTGATAACTGCAACAACATCGGCAGTCTGCTGGACCAACTCGGGACCCAACATCTTCCTCTCTCCAACCTCATCCCAAAACAAAGGGGATCTGCACTTCCTGCCATAAAGTGCCTCATACGGTGCCATGCCAATCGTCGCCTGGTAGCTATTGTTGTACGTGAACTCCACAAGTGGCAGCTTAGAATCCCAACTACCAGAATAGTCAATAGTACAAGCTCTGAGCATATCCTCCAGAATCTGAATGACTCTCTCTGACTGACCGTCGCTCTGAGGATGATAAGCTGTACTGAAAGCTAATCGAGAACCCAAAGCTCTGTGAAGACTCTTCCAAACTCGGAGGTAAATCTAGGGTCACGATCAGACACAATCGACACGGGCACACCATGAAGTCTAACAATCTCGGCAATGTAGTCCTCGGCATACTGAGACATCGAATACGTCGTCTTGACTGGGAGAAAATGAGCCGACTTGGTCAATCTATCAACAATGACCCAAATGGAATTATAACCCCTCTGAACTCTGGGCAGACCAGTCACGAAATCCATGGTGATGTGCTCCCACTTCCACTGAGGAATCGGCAAAGATAGCAATGTCCCAGCAGGTCTCTGATGCTCAATCTTAACCTGCTGACAAGTAAGGCACTGAGAAATGAACAAAGCAATATCTTTCTTCATACCTGGCCACCAGTAAAGTCGACGAAGATCCTGATACATCTTCGTACTGCCTGGATGAATCGAATAAGGTGCGGTATGAGCCTCTGTCAAGACGTCTCTACGAATATCGTCGCCAGAAGGAACACAAATACGGCCTCTGAAAGTCACCAAACCATCACCATTCAGACTAAACTCTGAATTCCCTCTAGCCTCAGCTCTAGCTCTCAACTCTGTCAACTGAACATCAGTCGACTGCTCTCTATGGATCCTGTCCGTCAAAGTAGATCGAATGACCAACGCTGAAAAGCGAGCAATGGTACCTGGAATCACTAGATCAATCTCCTCTCTCTGCAAATCCATCAACAATGGTCTCTGAATCAAAGAACTCAAAGAAGCACTCGATTTGCGGCTCAAAGCATCAGCCACCACATTCGCCTTCCCTGGGTGATAACTGATCGTCACATCATAATCCTTGACCAGCTCTAACCACCTCCTCTGCCTCATGTTGAGCTCTTTCTGCGAGAAACAAATACTTCAAACTCTTGTGGTCTGTAAAGATCTCACACTTTTCGCCATACAGATAATGTCTCCAAATCTTCAGGGCGAAAACCACAGCTGCAAGCTCCAAATCATGCGTCGGATAATTCTTCTCATAATCTTTCAACTGGCGAGACGCATAGGCAATGACCTTACCTCGCTGCATCAACACTGCACCAAGGCCTCTCTTCGACGCATCGGTATAGACAACAAAGTCCTCTAAACCACTGGGCAAAGAAAGAACAGGAGCTGTCGTCAATCTGTCCTTCAACTCCTGAAATGCACTCTGGCAATCAATAGACCACTCGAACTTCACAGTCTTCCTCGTCAGATTGGACAATGGCAGGGCAATCTTAGAGAAACCTGAAATGAAACGACGATAGTAACCTGCCAAACCAAGGAAACTGCGAACCTCTGAAACAGTGGTAGGAATAGGCCAACTCTGAATCGCCTCTATCTTCAATGGATCAACAGCAATGCCATCTCTCGAAACAACATGGCCTAGAAAAGAAATCTGATCCAGCCAAAACTCACACTTCTTCAGCTTGGCAAATAATCTCTTCTCTCGCAACAACTGAAGAACAACTCTGAGATGCTCGGCATGAAGCTCTCTGGTCTTGGAATAGATCAAGATATCGTCAATGAAGACAATGACGAAGCTATCCAGATAAGGCTTGAACACACGGTTCATCAGGTCCATGAAGACTGAAGGGGCATTGGTCAAACCAAAAGACATGACAAGAAACTCATAGTGACCATACCTGGTCCGGAAAGCTGTCTTAGGGATATCAGACTCCCTAACCTTCAACTGATAGTAGCCAGACCGAAGATCAATCTTCGAGAACACAGTGGCACCATGGAGCTGATCAAACAAATCATCTATCTGAGGCAACGGATACTTGTTCTTGACAGTCACTTTGTTGAGCTCGCTGTAGTCGATACACAGCCGCAAGGAACCATCCTTCTTCTTGACAAACAGAACCGGAGCTCCCCAAGGCGAAGAACTCGGACGAATAAAGCCTTTGTCTAAAAGATCCTGCAACTGAGTCTTCAACTCCTTCATCTCGGTAGGGGCCATCCTGTACGGAGCCTTAGAGATAGGAACCGTACCTGGAGCTAAATCTATCACAAACTCAACATCCCTATCCGGCGGCAAACCCGGAACATCATCCTCAAACACATCAGCAAACTCCCTCACCACATCAATATCATCTACATTCAACTTAATCAATCTATCAACATCCACAATAGAAGCAAGAAATCCATCGCAACCTCTACACAACAATCTCTCAGCCTCAAGACAAGAAATAAAAGGAAGGACCAGCGAAGTACCTGCACTGGCGAGCGCTCCTCCCTGGCCATCATCTGCAAAAGTCACCTTCTTAGCAACACAATCGATAACTGCACGGTAAGTCGAAAGCCAATCCATGCCAAGAATAACGTCGAAAGCAACCATAGGGATAACAATCAAATCAGCGAAGACAACTCGCTCCTCAATACGAACAGGGCACGCAAAGACAATCGATGTCGGGCACAACACGTCCCCCGAAGGCAAAACAACATTAAGATGAAGGGGAAGAATAGAAGGAACTATACCCAAAGATCTCAACAATAATTCAGACATAAAAGAATGAGTAGCACCAGTATCAATCAAAGTAGTAGCTACTCTGCCTGAAATCAAAATAGTACTAAGGATCAATGAAGATTCACGATTAATACCTTCCTTCGTCATGGAAAAGATACGACCCTGCACCTTCCCTTGGCTATCTCCCCTCGGGCAATTCCTGGCAACGTGGCCTGCCGCGCCACAACGAAAACAAGTATGAGTGCCCAATCTGCACTCTCCTCGATGATGCTTACCACACTTTGGACACTGCGGCTTCTCAGGATCAAATGGAACTGGAACTGGCGGAGGTCTAGGACTCGACTCCATCTTGCCCTTGCCCTTGAAACGATCCCTGCCCCTCTGATTAGAACCCTGGCCTCTCTGAGCAATGGCCTGGTGTCTCTCTTGCCTCTCCCGGGCAATGTCCTTCTCATCCTGCTCGGCCAACAAAGCTTTGGATACAATCTCCTTGAAAGTAACAGCTTTGGACATGTTGATATCACGACGAATCTCCGCTCTAAGGCCTCGAATGAAATGAGCGCCCTTGTCCTTGTCGTTCGAAGCAATATACGGAGCAAATAGGCAACCTTCCTCAAACTTCAGAATATACTGGCCAACATCCAAGCTCCCCTGTCTAAGTTCCAAGAACTCCGTAACCTTCCTCGCTCGGAGTGCGTCGGGGAAATACTTGTCGTAGAACAAGTCAGTGAACTCTGACCACTTCAGTGTCGCAACATCAACTCCAACTTTAGTAGCATTCCACCAAATGCGGGCAGCCTTAACCAACATGAACACTGCACAGCTAATCCTGTCTTTATCCTCGTACTGGAGATGATCGAAGATAGCTTCAAGCGCCTTGACCCACTCGACAGCAACTAGAGGATCGGTGCTACCTGCGAATTCCGGTGGATCCATTCTCTTGAAAGTAGAAAAGACGGCATCAGTGCCAACGGCCTGAGCAACTTGACCTCTCACTTGGCCTCGACCCTGACCTGCTCCTTGCAATCGGAGCAACTGCTGAATCTGATCGCTATGCACCTTAGCCTGCTCCTTAAGCAACTTGCCGAACTCGTCAACAACTCTCGAGGAAGAACTATCCTCACCCTCTGCCGCCTTACGCTTAGGAGGGCATACTCTACAATTGCTCACAAGACAACAATCAATAAATATAACAATGGATAGATGCAAGAAAACATACCCAGACAGTTGAAAGTAGACGAAGTCATATGCATTGGTCCGAAGAACACCGCTCTGATACCACTAAATGTGACACCCTGACCCGATACAATTAAAATACAGCGGAATTTAAAATTTTCTTTCAAACATGGAAGGAGTTTCAAAATACATTTTATAAAAGTGTTTACAAAATAACAACATGATCATTCCAATGACATAACAAAATACAAAATATCATTAGTGTGATCATGCTACAAAATGATACAAAATAATCATCCTTCCAATCTTCGTATGCATATGACCCCCATCCACAGTCAACGTCCCGGTCCGTCGCTCTTATCTGCATCACATGAAAATAACTGAAATGAGAATAAATCTCAGCAAGTGGAACTCTTACATAGCAATGATACATAGTATACACTGTAAAACATGGCTTTTAAATCATAAATACCATCGACTCTGAAACATGAATAACGTAGCAATAACTGTAGCAATAGCAATGGCAATAGATAGCAAAACGATGGTATTTCTCTTTTCTATGGTTGGATTGATATCAATAGTATCTGTAACTGTGGTTGCCAATATCCCATCGATATAAATCGATAACTGTGAGGGGATAAAAGCCTATGGTCGATGATCATCTAATTGCATGCAATGCTCTGACTATGATAAATCAATCCAATAAAACATTTGAATTCTCAATAGCATTTAAGGCCGTCGTTTCGCAATCTCATAATATTTCTTGTATTCCCTTTATAACAATGGTGAGACATACAATGCCTCCAATAGATAATCAATGAAATGAATACATAGCAATGGATCAATGGAAGGGAATAACACTTTGAAACCTTTAAAACACAATACATATAATATCATGTGAGCAAAAAGGATGAAATTCCACTTACTACCAATAGAACACCTCAAATAAGCTCTTGGTACACCACCTACAACAATAATCCATAAATAACACCAATATCAACTCTAGATCCACAAGTACAAGTCAAATAATCCATTAAACAACTCAAACATCAAATCCAAAATAACCCTTAACTCAAAACCTCGTTAGAATCGCACCAAAAACTTACCTAAGCTTCCTTATACCACGGAGAACGTTGATCTCAAGTCGGAAATCCAAACAAAGCCAAGAATCGAAGATAGGAAGCAAAAGAAATGGATGAAAACCCTTGGTATTTGAGAGAAAATCTCGAAAAGTAGATAGGATAAGGTATGGAATGAAGTCAACTCAATCAAAAGGTACTAAATAACTCGCCCATACTTACACCGCGGGTGCGCCAACACAAGCACCGCGGGTGCGCCATGCTCACGGCATACCAAAATAATTCTCATGCACGATCACCGCGGGTGCGGTGCTACAATTACCGCGGGTGCGGTGCACACCGCGGGTGCGGTCCTTGCACTGCCGCGGGTGCGGTCATGCCACGGCCCTCAAAATGCAAAATGATGAATAGTACACCGCGGGGGCACTCATCTAAGAGCGCGGGTGCACTCTACTCACGGCAATGAACAGTACAAACTCAACTAAAATCGATCCGAAACGCTGAAACGAACAATCAACACCAACTAATACCTCAAATAAATAATAACCAATAATACTATAGCCCAAAACACAACTATAAACGACTAATCATAAACCCAATTAACACAATAAAGCTTAAACCGTACCGTACACCGGGCTCGGCTATTACAATCTCCCCTCCTTAGAGGAATTTCGTCCTCGAAATTGACGTCACGGCACGAACAACTCAGGATACCTCTCTCTCATCTCAGTCTCTGGTTCCCACGTAGCCTCCTCGATCAAATGGTTCCTCCAAAGGACTTTAACGATGCCGATCTCTTTGTTCCTCAATACTCTGACAGTGCGATCCAAAATCTGGACCGGAATCTCTTGGTAAGTCAAATTCGGCGTCAAGTCCAATGGCTCATGGCGAAGAACATGGGAAGGATCTGCAATATACTTCCTGAGCATCGATGCGTGAAACACATTATGGACTCTGTCAAGATCGGGCGGTAGGGCTAATCTGTAGGCTCGGTCACCAACTCTGTCCAATATCTCGAATGGACCAATGAATCTAGGACTCAACTTGCCCTTCTTGCCAAATCTCATCACACCCTTGAGAGGTGCTATCTTCAGAAAAACATGATCGCCAACCTCGAACTGCAAAGGTCTGCGACGAACATCTGCATAACTCTTCTGCCTCGACTGAGCAGTCTTCATCCTCTCTCTGATAACTGCAACAACATCGGCAGTCTGCTGGACCAACTCGGGACCCAACATCTTCCTCTCTCCAACCTCATCCCAAAACAAAGGGGATCTGCACTTCCTGCCATAAAGTGCCTCATACGGTGCCATGCCAATCGTCGCCTGGTAGCTATTGTTGTACGTGAACTCCACAAGTGGCAGCTTAGAATCCCAACTACCAGAATAGTCAATAGTACAAGCTCTGAGCATATCCTCCAGAATCTGAATGACTCTCTCTGACTGACCGTCGCTCTGAGGATGATAAGCTGTACTGAAAGCTAATCGAGAACCCAAAGCTCTGTGAAGACTCTTCCAAAACTCGGAGGTAAATCTAGGGTCACGATCAGACACAATCGACACGGGCACACCATGAAGTCTAACAATCTCGGCAATGTAGTCCTCGGCATACTGAGACATCGAATACGTCGTCTTGACTGGGAGAAAATGAGCCGACTTGGTCAATCTATCAACAATGACCCAAATGGAATTATAACCCCTCTGAACTCTGGGCAGACCAGTCACGAAATCCATGGTGATGTGCTCCCACTTCCACTGAGGAATCGGCAAAGATAGCAATGTCCCAGCAGGTCTCTGATGCTCAATCTTAACCTGCTGACAAGTAAGGCACTGAGAAATGAACAAAGCAATATCTTTCTTCATACCTGGCCACCAGTAAAGTCGACGAAGATCCTGATACATCTTCGTACTGCCTGGATGAATCGAATAAGGTGCGGTATGAGCCTCTGTCAAGACGTCTCTACGAATATCGTCGCCAGAAGGAACACAAATACGGCCTCTGAAAGTCACCAAACCATCACCATTCAGACTAAACTCTGAATTCCCTCTAGCCTCAGCTCTAGCTCTCAACTCTGTCAACTGAACATCAGTCGACTGCTCTCTATGGATCCTGTCCGTCAAAGTAGATCGAATGACCAACGCTGAAAAGCGAGCAATGGTACCTGGAATCACTAGATCAATCTCCTCTCTCTGCAAATCCATCAACAATGGTCTCTGAATCAAAGAACTCAAAGAAGCACTCGATTTGCGGCTCAAAGCATCAGCCACCACATTCGCCTTCCCTGGGTGATAACTGATCGTCACATCATAATCCTTGACCAGCTCTAACCACCTCCTCTGCCTCATGTTGAGCTCTTTCTGCGAGAACAAATACTTCAAACTCTTGTGGTCTGTAAAGATCTCACACTTTTCGCCATACAGATAATGTCTCCAATCTTCAGGGCGAAAACCACAGCTGCAAGCTCCAAATCATGCGTCGGATAATTCTTCTCATAATCTTTCAACTGGCGAGACGCATAGGCAATGACCTTACCTCGCTGCATCAACACTGCACCAAGGCCTCTCTTCGACGCATCGGTATAGACAACAAAGTCCTCTAAACCACTGGGCAAAGAAAGAACAGGAGCTGTCGTCAATCTGTCCTTCAACTCCTGAAATGCACTCTGGCAATCAATAGACCACTCGAACTTCACAGTCTTCCTCGTCAGATTGGACAATGGCAGGGCAATCTTAGAGAAACCTGAAATGAAACGACGATAGTAACCTGCCAAACCAAGGAAACTGCGAACCTCTGAAACAGTGGTAGGAATAGGCCAACTCTGAATCGCCTCTATCTTCAATGGATCAACAGCAATGCCATCTCTCGAAACAACATGGCCTAGAAAAGAAATCTGATCCAGCCAAAACTCACACTTCTTCAGCTTGGCAAATAATCTCTTCTCTCGCAACAACTGAAGAACAACTCTGAGATGCTCGGCATGAAGCTCTCTGGTCTTGGAATAGATCAAGATATCGTCAATGAAGACAATGACGAAGCTATCCAGATAAGGCTTGAACACACGGTTCATCAGGTCCATGAAGACTGAAGGGGCATTGGTCAAACCAAAAGACATGACAAGAAACTCATAGTGACCATACCTGGTCCGGAAAGCTGTCTTAGGGATATCAGACTCCCTAACCTTCAACTGATAGTAGCCAGACCGAAGATCAATCTTCGAGAACACAGTGGCACCATGGAGCTGATCAAACAAATCATCTATCTGAGGCAACGGATACTTGTTCTTGACAGTCACTTTGTTGAGCTCCCTGTAGTCGATACACAGCCGCAAGGAACCATCCTTCTTCTTGACAAACAGAACCGGAGCTCCCCAAGGCGAAGAACTCGGACGAATAAAGCCTTTGTCTAAAAGATCCTGCAACTGAGTCTTCAACTCCTTCATCTCGGTAGGGGCCATCCTGTACGGAGCCTTAGAGATAGGAACCGTACCTGGAGCTAAATCTATCACAAACTCAACATCCCTATCCGGCGGCAAACCCGGAACATCATCCTCAAACACATCAGCAAACTCCCTCACCACATCAATATCATCTACATTCAACTTAATCAATCTATCAACATCCACAATAGAAGCAAGAAATCCATCGCAAACCTCTACACAACAATCTCTCAGCCTCAAGACAAGAAATAAAAGGAAGGACCAGCGAAGTACCTGCACTGGCGAGCGCTCCTCCCTGGCCATCATCTGCAAAAGTCACCTTCTTAGCAACACAATCGATAACTGCACGGTAAGTCGAAAGCCAATCCATGCCAAGAATAACGTCGAAAGCAACCATAGGGATAACAATCAAATCAGCGAAGACAACTCGCTCCTCAATACGAACAGGGCACGCAAAGACAATCGATGTCGGGCACAACACGTCCCCCGAAGGCAAAACAACATTAAGATGAAGGGGAAGAATAGAAGGAACTATACCCAAAGATCTCAACAATAATTCAGACATAAAAGAATGAGTAGCACCAGTATCAATCAAAGTAGTAGCTACTCTGCCTGAAATCAAAATAGTACTAAGGATCAATGAAGATTCACGATTAATACCTTCCTTCGTCATGGAAAAGATACGACCCTGCACCTTCCCTTGGCTATCTCCCCTCGGGCAATTCCTGGCAACGTGGCCTGCCGCGCCACAACGAAAACAAGTATGAGTGCCCAATCTGCACTCTCCTCGATGATGCTTACCACACTTTGGACACTGCGGCTTCTCAGGATCAAATGGAACTGGAACTGGCGGAGGTCTAGGACTCGACTCCATCTTGCCCTTGCCCTTGAAACGATCCCTGCCCCTCTGATTAGAACCCTGGCCTCTCTGAGCAATGGCCTGGTGTCTCTCTTGCCCTCTCCCGGGCAATGTCCTTCTCATCCTGCTCGGCCAACAAAGCTTTGGATACAATCTCCTTGAAAGTAACAGCTTTGGACATGTTGATATCACGACGAATCTCTGCTCTAAGGCCTCGAATGAAATGAGCGCCCTTGTCCTTGTCGTTCGAAGCAATATACGGAGCAAATAGGCAACCTTCCTCAAACTTCAGAATATACTGGCCAACATCCAAGCTCCCCTGTCTAAGTTCCAAGAACTCCGTAACCTTCCTCGCTCGGAGTGCGTCGGGGAAATACTTGTCGTAGAACAAGTCAGTGAACTCTGACCACTTCAGTGTCGCAACATCAACTCCAACTTTAGTAGCATTCCACCAAATGCGGGCAGCCTTAACCAACATGAACACTGCACAGCTAATCCTGTCTTTATCCTCGTACTGGAGATGATCGAAGATAGCTTCAAGCGCCTTGACCCACTCGACAGCAACTAGAGGATCGGTGCTACCTGCGAATTCCGGTGGATCCATTCTCTTGAAAGTAGAAAAGACGGCATCAGTGCCAACGGCCTGAGCAACTTGACCTCTCACTTGGCCTCGACCCTGACCTGCTCCTTGCAATCGGAGCAACTGCTGAATCTGATCGCTATGCACCTTAGCCTGCTCCTTAAGCAACTTGCCGAACTCGTCGACAACTCTCGAGGAAGAACTATCCTCACCCTCTGCCGCCTTACGCTTAGGAGGCATACTCTACAATTGCTCACAAGACAACAATCAATAAATATAACAATGGATAGATGCAAGAAAACATACCCAGACAGTTGAAAGTAGACGAAGTCATATGCATTGGTCCGAAGAACACCGCTCTGATACCACTAAATGTGACACCCTGACCCGATACAATTAAAATACAGCGGAATTTAAAATTTTCTTTCAAACATGGAAGGAGTTTCAAAATACATTTTATAAAAGTGTTTACAAAATAACAACATGATCATTCCAATGACATAACAAAATACAAAATATCATTAGTGTGATCATGCTACAAAATGATACAAAATAATCATCCTTCCAATCTTCGTATGCATATGACCCCCATCCACAGTCAACGTCCCGGTCCGTCGCTCTTATCTGCATCACATGAAAATAACTGAAATGAGAATAAATCTCAGCAAGTGGAACTCTTACATAGCAATGATACATAGTATACACTGTAAAACATGGCTTTTAAATCATAAATACCATCGACTCTGAAACATGAATAACGTAGCAATAACTGTAGCAATAGCAATGGCAATAGATAGCAAAACGATGGTATTTCTCTTTTCTATGGTTGGATTGATATCAATAGTATCTGTAACTGTGGTTGCCAATATCCCATCGATATAAATCGATAACTGTGAGGGGATAAAAGCCTATGGTCGATGATCATCTAATTGCATGCAATGCTCTGACTATGATAATCAATCCAATAAAACATTTGAATTCTCAATAGCATTTAAGGCCGTCGTTTCGCAATCTCATAATATTTCTTGTATTCCCTTTATAACAATGGTGAGACATACAATGCCTCCAATAGATAATCAATGAAATGAATACATAGCAATGGATCAATGGAAGGGAATAACACTTTGAAACCTTTAAAACACAATACATATAATATCATGTGAGCAAAAAGGATGAAATTCCACTTACTACCAATAGAACACCTCAAATAAGCTCTTGGTACACCACCTACAACAATAATCCATAAATAACACCAATATCAACTCTAGATCCACAAGTACAAGTCAAATAATCCATTAAACAACTCAAACATCAAATCCAAATAACCCTTAACTCAAAACCTCGTTAGAATCGCACCAAAAACTTACCTAAGCTTCCTTATACCACGGAGAACGTTGATCTCAAGTCGGAAATCCAAACAAAGCCAAGAATCGAAGATAGGAAGCAAAAGAAATGGATGAAAACCCTTGGTATTTGAGAGAAAATCTCGAAAAGTAGATAGGATAAGGTATGGAATGAAGTCAACTCAATCAAAAGGTACTAAATAACTCGCCCATACTTACACCGCGGGTGCGCCAACACAAGCACCGCGGGTGCGCCATGCTCACGGCATACCAAAATAATTCTCATGCACGATCACCGCGGGTGCGGTGCTACAATTACCGCGGGTGCGGTGCACACCGCGGGTGCGGTCCTTGCACTGCCGCGGGTGCGGTCATGCCACGGCCCTCAAAATGCAAAATGATGAATAGTACACCGCGGGGGCACTCATCTAAGAGCGCGGGTGCACTCTACTCACGGCAATGAACAGTACAAACTCAACTAAAATCGATCCGAAACGCTGAAACGAACAATCAACACCAACTAATACCTCAAATAAATAATAACCAATAATACTATAGCCCAAAACACAACTATAAACGACTAATCATAAACCCAATTAACACAATAAAGCTTAAACCGTACCGTACACCGGGCTCGGCTATTACAGAGGATGACAAGTAGTAGATTACAACTTTATTGTGCAAAGTTTAGCCCATAAAGTATTCAAAAAATAGAATCCCTCCCCTTCTTAGTCCTAGGCTACCCCAAAATAAAGTCTATATAAATGTCAGTCCAAGTTCTTTTTAAGAATAGCACACAAAAGTGTTCCCAAAGTTCTATTGACAACTTCAGTTTGTCCATCCGTTTGAGGATGACAAGTAGTAGATTACTACTTTATTGTGCAAAGTTTAGCCATAAAGTAATCCATAAATAGAATCCCTCCCTTCTTAGTCCTAGGCAACCCCAAAATAAAGTCCATAGAAATGTCAGTCCAAGTTCTTTTAAGAAAAGCACGCAAAAGTGTTCCCAAAGTTCTATTGACAACTTCAGTTTGTCCATCCGTTCGAGGATGACAAGTAGTAGATTACAACTTTATTAGTGCAAAGTTTAGCCCATAAAGTAATCCAAAATAGAATGTCTCCCCTTCTTAGTCCTAGGTAACTCCAAAATAAAGTCTATAGAAATGTCAGTCCAAGTTCTTTTAAGAATAGCACGTAAAAGTGTTCCCAAAGTTCTATTTACAACTTTAGTTTGTCCATCCGTTTGAGGATGACAAGTAGTAGAAAACAACAATTTTGTGCCAAGTTTATCCCATAAAGTATTCCAAAAATAGAATCCCTCCCCTTCTTAGTCCTAGGCTACCCCAAAATAAAGTCCATAGAAATGTCAATCCAAGTTCTTTTAAGAATAGCACGCAAAAGTGTTCCCAAAGTTCTATTGACAACTTCAGTTTGTCCATCCGTTTGAGGATGACAAGTAGTAGATTACTACTTTATTGTGCAAAGTTTAGCCCATAAAGTAATCCATAAATAGAATACCTCGCCCTTCTTAGTCCTAGGCAACCCCAAAATAAAGTCCATAGAAATGTCACTCCAAGTTCTTTTAAGAATAGCACGCAAAAGTGTTCCTAAAGTTCTATTTACAACTTCAGTTTGTCCATCAGTTTGAGGATGACAAGTAGTATATTACAACTTTATTGTGCAAAGTTTAGCCCATAAAGTAATTCAAAAATAGAATCCCTCCCCCTTCTTAGTCCTAGGCTAACCCCAAAATAAAGTCTATATAATGTCAGTCCAAGTTCTTTTAAGAATAGCACAGCAAAAGTGTTCCCAAAGTTCTATTGACAACTTCAGTTTGTCCATCCGTTTGAAGATGACAAGTAGTAGAAAACAACAATTTTGTGCCAAGTTTTTCCCATAAAGTATTCCAAAAATAGAATCCCTCCCCTTCTTAGTCCTAGGCTACCCCAAAATAAAGTCCATAGAAATGTCAAGCCAAGTTCTTTTAATACTAGCACGCAAAAGTGTTCCCAAAGTTCTATTAACAACTTCAGTTTGTCCATCCGTTTGAGGATTACAAGAAGTAGATTAATACTTTATTGTGCAAAGTTTAGCCCATAAAGTAATCCAAAAATAGAATCCCTCCCCTTCTTAGTCCTAGGCTACCCCAAAATAAAGTCCATAGAAATGTCAGTCCAAGTTCTTTTTAAGAAATGCACGCAAAAGTGTTCCCAAAGTTCTATTTACAACTTCAGTTTGTCCATCAGTTTGAGGATGACAAGTAGTAGAAAACAACAATTTTGTGCCAAGTTTATCCCATAAAGTATTCCAAAAATAGAATCCCTCCCCTTCTTAGTCCTAGGCTACCCCAAAATAAAGTCCATAGAAATGTCAATCCAAGTTCTTTTAAGAATAGCACGCAAAAGTGTTCCCAAAGTTCTATTTCCAACTTCAGTTTATCAATTCGTTTGAGGATGACAAGTAGTAGATTACTACTTTATTGTGCAAAGTTTAGCTCATAAAGTAATCCATAAATAGAATCACTCCCCTTCTTAGTCCTAGGCTACCCCAAAATAAAGTCCATAGAAATGTCAATCAAAGTTCTTTTGATACTAGCACGCAAAAGTGTTCCCAAAGTTCTATTAACAACTTCAGTTTGTCCATCCGTTTGAGGATTACAAGTAGTAGATTACTACTTTATTGTGCAAAGTTTAGCCCATAAAGTAATCCATAAATAGAATCCCTACCCTTCTTAGTCCTAGGCTACCCCAAAATAAAGTCCATAGAAATGTCAATCCAAGTTCTTTTTAAGAAATGCACGCAAAAGTGTTCCAAAGTTCTATTGACAACTTCAGTTTGTCCATCCGTTTGAGGATGACAAGTAGTAGATTACAACTTTATTGTGCAAAGTTTAGCCCATAAAGTAATCCATAAATAGAATCCCTCCCCTTCTTAGTCCTAGGCAACTCCAAAATAAAGTCTATAGAAATGTCAGTCCAATTTCTTTTAAGAATAGCACGCAAAAGTGTTCCCAAAGTTCTATTTACAACTTCAGTTTGTCCATCCGTTTGAGGATGACAAGTAGTAGAAAACAACAATTTTGTGCCAAGTTTATCCCATAAAGTATTCCAAAAATAGAATCCCTCCCCTTCTTAGTCCTAGGCTACCCCAAAATAAAGTCCATAGAAATGTCAATCCAAGTTCTTTTAAGAATAGCACGCAAAAGTGTTCCCAAAGTTCTATTTCCAACTTCAGTTTATCCATCCGTTTGAGGATGACAAGTAGTAGATTACTACTTTATTGTGCAAAGTTTAGCCCATAAAGTAATCTATAAATAGAATCCCTCCCCTTCTTAGTCCTAGGCAACCCCAAAATAAAGTCCATAGAAATGTCAGTCCAAGTTCTTTTAAGAATAGCACGCAAAAGTGTTACTAAAGTTCTATTTACAACTTCAGTTTATCCATCCGTTTGAGGATGACAAGTAGTAGATTACAACTTTATTGTGCAAAGTTTAGCCCATAAAGTAATCCATAAATAGAATCCCTCCCCTTCTTAGTCCTAGGCAACCCCAAAATAAAGTCCTAGAAATGTCAATCCAAGTTCTTTTTAAGAATAGCACGCAGAAGTGTTCCCAAAGTTCTATTGACAACTTCAGTTTGTCCATCTGTTTGAGGATGACAAGTAGTAGATTACTACTTTATTGTGTAAAGTTTAGCACATAAAGTAATCCATAAATAGAATCCCTCCCCTTCTTAGTCCTAGGCAACCCCAAAATAAAGTCCATAGAATTGTCAGTCCAAGTTCTTTTTAAGAATACCACGCAAAAGTGTTCTCAAAGTTCTATTGACAACTTCAGTTTGTCCATCCGTTTGAGGATGACAAGTAGTAGATTACAACTTTATTGTGCAAAGTTTAGCCCATAAAGTAATCCATAAATAGAATCCCTCCCCTTCTTAGTCCTAGGCAACCACGAAATAAAGTCCATAGAAATGTCACTCCAAGTTCTTTTTAAGAATAGCACGCAGAAGTGTTCCCAAAGTTCTATTGACAACTTCAGTTTGTCCATCCGTTTGAGGATGACAAGTAGTAGATTACAACTTTATTGTGCAAAGTTTAGCCCATAAAGTAATCCATAAATAGAATCCCTCCCCTTCTTTGTCCTAGGCAACCCCAAAATAAAGTCCATATTAATGTCAGTCCAAGTTCTTTTCAGAATAGCACGCAAAAGTGTTCCCAAAGTTCTATTTACAACTTCAGTTTGTCCATCCGTTTGAGGATGACAAGTAGTAGAAAACAACAATTTTGTGCCAAGTTTTTCCCATAAAGTAATTCAAAAATAGAATGCCTCCCCTTCTTAGTCCTAGGCTACCCCAAAATAAAGTTCATAGAAATGTCAAGCCAAGTTCTTTTAATACTAGCACGCGAAAGTGTTCCCAAAGTTCTATTAACAACTTCAGTTTGTCCATCCGTTTGAGGATTACAAGAAGTAGATTAATACTTTATTGTGCAAAGTTTAGCCCATAAAGTAATCCAAAAATAGAATCCCTCCCCTTCTTAGTCCTAGGCTACCCCAAAATAAAGTCCATAGAAATGTCAGTCCAAGTTCTTTTTAAGAAATGCACGCAAAAGTGTTCCCAAAGTTCTATTGACAACTTCAGTTTGTCCATCCGTTTGAGGATGACAAGTAGTAGATTACAACTTTATTGTGCAAAGTTTAGCCCATAAAGTAATCCATAAATAGAATCCCTCCCCTTCTTAGTCCTAGGCAACTCCAAAATGAAGTCTATAGAAATGTCAGTCTAATTTCTTTTAAGAATAGCACGCAAAAGTGTTGCCAAAGTTCTATTTACAACTTCAGTTTGTCCATCCGTTTGAGGATGACAAGTAGTAGAAAACAACAATTTTGTGCCAAGTTTATCCCATAAAGTATTCCAAAAATAGAATCCCTCCCCTTCTTAGTCCTAGGCTACCCCAAAATAAAGTCCATAGAAATGTCAATCCAAGTTCTTTTAAGAATAGCACGCAAAACTGTTCCTAAAGTTCTATTTACAACTTCAGTTTGTCCATCAGTTTGAGGATGACAAGTAGTAGATTACAACTTTATTGTGCAAAGTTTAGCCCATAAAGTATTCAAAAAATAGAATCCCTCCCCTTCTTAGTCCTAGGCTACCCCAAAATAAAGTCTATATAAATGTCAATCCAAGTTCTTTTTAAGAATAGCACGCAGAAGTGTTCCCAAAGTTCTATTGACAACTTCAGTTTGTCCATCTGTTTGAGGATGACAAGTAGTAGATTACTACTTTATTGTGTAAAGTTTAGTACATAAAGTAATCCATAAATAGAATCCCTCCCATTCTTAGTCCTAGGCAACCCCAAAATAAAGTCCATAGAAATGTCAGTCCAAGTTCTTTTTAAGAATAGCACGCAAAAGTGTTCCCAAAGTTCTATTGACAACTTCAGATTGTCTATCCATTTGAGGATGACAAGTAGTAGATTACAACTTTATTGTGCAAAGTTTAGCCCATAAAGTAATCCATAAATAGAATCCCTCCCCTTCTTAGTCCTAGGCAACCCCAAAATAAAGTCCATATTAATGTCAGTCCAAGTTCTTTTCAGAATAGCACGCAAAAGTGTTCCCAAAGTTCTATTTACAACTTCAGTTTGTCCATCCGTTTGAGGATGACAAGTAGTAGAAAAAAACAATTTTGTGCCAAGTTTTTCCCATAAAGTAATTCAAAAATAGAATGCCTCCCCTTCTTAGTCCTAGGCTACTCCAAAATAAAGTCCATAGAAATGTCAATCCAAGTTCTTTTAATAATAACACGCAAAAGTGTTCGCAAAGTTCTATTGACAACTTCAGTTTGTCCATCCGTTTGAGGATTACAAGTAGTAGATTACTACTTTATTGTGCAAAGTTTAGCCCATAAAGTAAACCATAAATAGAATCCCTCCCTTTCTTAGTCCTAGGCTAGCCCAAAATAAAGTCCATAGAAATGACAGTCCAAGTTCTTTTTAAGAAATGCACGCAAAAGTGTTCCCAAAGTTCTATTGACAACTTCAGTTTGTCCATCCGTTTGAGGATGACAAGTAGTAGATTACAACTTTATTGTGCAAAGTTTAGCCCATAAAGTAATCCATAAATAGAATCCCTCCCCTTCTTAGTCCTAGGCAACTCCAAAATGAAGTCTATAGAAATGTCAGTCTAATTTCTTTTAAGAATAGCACGCAAAAGTGTTGCCAAAGTTCTATTTACAACTTCAGTTTGTCCATCCGTTTGAGGATGACAAGTAGTAGAAAACAACAATTTTGTGCCAAGTTTATCCCATAAAGTATTCCAAAAATAGAATCCCTCCCCTTCTTAGTCCTAGGCTACCCCAAAATAAAGTCCATAGAAATGTCAATCCAAGTTCTTTTAAGAATAGCACGCAAAAGTGTTCCCAAAGTTCTATTTCCAACTTCAGTTTATCCATTCGTTTGAGGATGACAAGTAGTAGATTACTACTTTATTGTGCAAAGTTTAGCTCATAAAGTAATCCATAAATAGAATCACTCCCCTTCTTAGTCCTAGGCTACCCCAAAATAAAGTCCATAGAAATGTCAATCAAAGTTCTTTTGATACTAGCACGCAAAAGTGTTCCCAAAGTTCTATTAACAACTTCAGTTTGTCCATCCGTTTGAGGATTACAAGTAGTAGATTACTACTTTATTGTGCAAAGTTTAGCCCATAAAGTAATCCATAAATAGAATCCCTACCCTTCTTAGTCCTAGGCTACCCCAAAATAAAGTCCATATAAATGTCAATCTAAGTTCTTTTTAAGAAATGCACGCAAAAGTGTTCCCAAAGTTCTATTGACAACTTCAGTTTGTCCATCCGTTTGAGGATGACAAGTAGTAGATTACAACTTTATTGTGCAAAGTTTAGCCCATAAAGTAATCCATAAATAGAATCCCTCCCCTTCTTAGTCCTAGGCAACTCCAAAATAAAGTCTATAGAAATGTCAGTCCAATTTCTTTTAAGAATAGCACGCAAAAGTGTTCCCAAAGTTCTATTTACAACTTCAGTTTGTCCATCCGTTTGAGGATGACAAGTAGTAGAAAACAACAATTTTGTGCCAAGTTTATCCCATAAAGTATTCCAAAAATAGAATCCCTCCCCTTCTTAGTCCTAGGCTACCCCAAAATAAAGTCCATAGAAATGTCAATCCAAGTTCTTTTAAGAATAGCACGCAAAAGTGTTCCCAAAGTTCTATTTCCAACTTCAGTTTATCCATCCGTTTGAGGATGACAAGTAGTAGATTACTACTTTATTGTGCAAAGTTTAGCCCATAAAGTAATCTATAAATAGAATCCCTCCCCTTCTTAGTCCTAGGCAACCCCAAAATAAAGTCCATAGAAATGTCAGTCCAAGTTCTTTTAAGAATAGCACGCAAAAGTGTTACTAAAGTTCTATTTACAACTTCAGTTTATCCATCCGTTTGAGGATGACAAGTAGTAGATTACAACTTTATTGTGCAAAGTTTAGCCCATAAAGTAATCCATAAATAGAATCCTTCCCCTTCTTAGTCCTAGGCAACCCCAAAATAAAGTCCTAGAAATGTCAATCCAAGTTCTTTTTAAGAATAGCACGCAGAAGTGTTCCCAAAGTTCTATTGAAAACTTCAGTTTGTCCATCTGTTTGAGGATGACAAGTAGTAGATTACTACTTTATTGTGTAAAGTTTAGCACATAAAGTAATCCATAAATAGAATCCCTCCCCTTCTTAGTCCTAGGCAACCCCAAAATAAAGTCCATAGAATTGTCAGTCCAAGTTCTTTTTAAGAATACCACGCAAAAGTGTTCCCAAAGTTCTATTGACAACTTCAGTTTGTCCATCCGTTTGAGGATGACAAGTAGTAGATTACAACTTTATTGTGCAAAGTTTAGCCCATAAAGTAATCCATAAATAGAATCCCTCCCCTTCTTAGTCCTAGGCAACCACGAAATAAAGTCCATAGAAATGTCACTCCAAGTTCTTTTTAAGAATAGCACGCAGAAGTGTTCCCAAAGTTCTATTGACAACTTCAGTTTGTCCATCCGTTTGAGGATGACAAGTAGTAGATTACAACTTTATTGTGCAAAGTTTAGCCCATAAAGTAATCCATAAATAGAATCCCTCCCCTTCTTTGTCCTAGGCAACCCCAAAATAAAGTCCATATTAATGTCAGTCCAAGTTCTTTTCAGAATAGCACGCAAAAGTGTTCCCAAAGTTCTATTTACAACTTCAGTTTGTCCATCCGTTTGAGGATGACAAGTAGTAGAAAACAACAATTTTGTGCCAAGTTTTTCCCATAAAGTAATTCAAAAATAGAATGCCTCCCCTTCTTAGTCCTAGGCTACTCCAAAATAAAGTCCATAGAAATGTCAATCCAAGTTCTTTTAATAATAACACGCAAAAGTGTTCGCAAAGTTCTATTGACAACTTCAGTTTGTCCATCCGTTTGAGGATTACAAGTAGTAGATTACTACTTTATTGTGCAAAGTTTAGCCCATAAAGTAATCCATAAATAGAATCCCTCCCCTTCTTAGTCCTAGGCTAGCCCAAAATAAAGTCCATAGAAATGTCAGTCCAAGTTCTTTTTAAGAAATGCACGCAAAAGTGTTCCCAAAGTTCTATTGACAACTTCAGTTTGTCCATCCGTTTGAGGATGACAAGTAGTAGATTACAACTTTATTGTGCAAAGTTTAGCCCATAAAGTAATCCATAAAAAGAATCCCTCCCCTTATTAGTCCTAGACAACCCCAAAATAAAGTCCATAGAAATGTCACTCCAAGTTCTTTTTAAGAATAGCACGCAGAAGTGTTCCCAAAGTTCTATTGACAACTTCAGTTTGTCCATCCGTTCGAGGATGACAAGTAGTAGATTACAACTTTATTATGCAAAGTTTAGCCCATAAAGTAATCCAAAATAGAATGTCTCCCCTTCTTAGTCCTAGGAAACTCCAAAATAAAGTCTATAGAAATGTCAGTCCAAGTTCTTTTAAGAATAGCACGTAAAAGTGTTCCCAAAGTTCTATTTACAACTTTAGTTTGTCCATCCGTTTGAGGATGACAAGTAGTAGAAAACAACAACTGCCCTAGTTAGTGAACCTGGAGCTCGTGTAGCCATCTGTGTCGCCAACTGCCCTAGTTGCGTCTCCACTCTTTGCATCATGGCATCATGGTTTTGCCATCTCATCTCATTCCCGGCAATGTACTTGGCGAGCATGTCCTCAAGATTTGACTTGCTATCCTGTGGCTTGAAACCGGGTGGCATAGAGGGTCCAGCACCTTGCAGAGGTTTAGGTGGTTGCGGAGGGGGGTTTTGCTGCGTAGGGTGTTGTGGAGGATTAAACTGTAATGGCACAACAGCATTTTCTGACGGTCTCCACCCAAAATTCGGATGATTCCTCCAACCGGGGTTATATGAGAAACTGTATGGATTGTATTGTTGTCGACTTTGGTTCCCCACATAATTCACTGAGTCCCCTCCAAAACACTGTAGTCCCTCACAAGACGTATCTGGCAGAAATGGCATGTCACTAGATGATCCACCAAATGTTTCAGCACTTCCTTGAATCTGATTCACTGGCTGGACTGGTATTGGTCTCTGTGCCTGTAACTGTGCCACCTGATGTGTCAACCCATCAAGCTTTGCTGTAATCGCTGTCAACGCATCCATCTCAAGGAATCCGACCTTCTTCTCCCTGCGGTTGTCTTGCCAACCCACATTGCTCTCGGCCATATTAGATATGATTTCGAGCGCTGCGGTTGGCGTTTTCCTGTATAGACTCCCATTTGCTGCCGCATCAAGCATAGATCTCACAGAAGGATCTACCCCATAGTAAAATGTCTCCACCTGCTGGCCTACTGAAAAACCATGTCTCGGGCACATTCTCAACATCTTTTTAAACCTCGCCCATGCTGAATTCAGTGATTCCCCATCTCTCTGTCTAAATTAAGTGATTTCATTCCGCAGTTGTGTAATCTTAGTAGGGGTAAAATACCTGTGCATGAAGAACTCAACTAGCCCATCCCAAGTAGTGATAGAACCAGCTGGAAGGTCGCGAAGCCACTCCATAGCTTCTCCTTGCAAGGAGAATGGAAATAGTCTGAGTCGAATGGCATCAGTACTCACCCCATTGCACTTAATTGTATCACAAATCGACAGAAAATTCTCCAGATGTGCATTGGGATCTTCAGAAGGTGCTCCTCCAAATTTGACTTGAAGTTGGATCATCTGGATGATGCCTGGCTTCAGCTCGAATGAATTAGCCTGAATCGTAGGGCGGATGATACTAGACCCATAACCTCCAAATGCTGGCCTATGAAGCTCCATCAGAGTGCGATTATCCTCTTCCCCGGCCATTTCCTCAGCTTCTGGTTTATGGTCCAAATCAGATTCGGATTCAAAAGACAAGTTGTTGTTCCTTCGATTTCTGCGGATGCTGCGAAGGGTGCTTTCAATCTCCAGATCAAGTGGCACTAGATTTTTGACGTCCTGAGCACGGTTCATATAACACGAGCTAACCCCTGAAATCAAAAATTTAAGTGCACAATTACTCCAAAAGAGTATATAATAAGAAAAACTGAAACAAAATTAATTAAAATACTAAAGAATAGAATAACTGAAAAATTTAAAGCTAAGAATAAAAGCCTAGTCTCAAACAAATAATTTATCCTAATATTAAATAAATAGTCCCCGGCAACGGCGCCAAAAACTTGACCGACGATTTCGGTTGGGAATAATTCTAGCAAGCGGACTAGGTCAAGTTATAGTAAATGGACGAACAGTCCAAGTATCGATCCCACAGAGACTATTATTTAAGTACCAAGAATTTATTATTTGATTTAATCTAGGCAACGATAAAAAGTGATTTGATGATTATTTAAACTAATTAAATTGAACTAATTTATGATAAGTAGATGACTAGAATCAGATTAACAGAAACGCTTGGAATTCGGGGGTTTTCGAATTTAAATAAAGTGACCGGGACACACAACGGTAACAAACTCAGATTTTATCACGCACTGGAATAATTTAACCACAGGTTATTCGCTGTCACGATGCAATTCGCTAATTTAATTATAAATTTATTTCTAGAATTTATAATCCTATTTTCATTTAACAGTCCAATTATTTCTAATTGAATTTAATTAAACAAAAACGCATTTAACAATGATAGAATCGCAGCTGTCGCCTAAAATCGCACACTGAAATCGAATACTATTTCTAGTCGATTTAACCGTGTGTTGATTAATATTTTTGAAGCTAAATTCAATCTATTTTCTTTCGAGTCAAGATCAAACAACAAACATGCAATTAATTGGCCAAATTAAAAGCATGAAAATTATGCAAATATTAATCAATAACAAGAAACAATTTTATTAATCAAACGATCCAATGAATAAACAAATCAATCGTTTGTCCCAATCGTGGTCCCGATCAACAGAGAAACTACTCCATAAATTCAAAACTAAAATCAAATCTAATGTTTGAATTCATGTCTGAAATTACGAAAATAAAAGAGAAGAGAAAATCTCAGTGATGATGTGCGGGTCTTGCGTGTGAAGCGCGCGATTTCCTCTCGTCTCTCCCGATTTTCTCCCAAGCCGTCACTGTAATAGCCGAGCCCGGTGTACGGTACGATTTAAGTTTCGTTTGTTATTTGGGATATTTGATTAGATGTTCAGAGTTGTATTTTTGGGCTATAGTATTGTTAGTTTTATTGTCTTGAGGTGTTAGTTGATGTTGGTTGTTCGTTTCAGCGTTTCGGTTCGATTTTAGTTGCATGGGAATAGTGCTTTGCCGTGAGCACACCGCACCCGCGGCGTTGTAGTGACCGCCCCCGCGGTGAAGACCGCACCCGCGCTGCTTGCGTAGCCGCACCCGCGCTGATCGTGTTCCAGAATTTTTTTAGTATGCCGTAGCCATTGCGCACCCGCGGTGCTTAGAGGAGCGCACCCGCGGTGAAGGTATGGGCGAGTTATTTGGTCGATTTTGGAGTGGTTGGCTATCACTTTTCCTTTTTCTTTCCTTCTCATTTTCGACATTTCTCTCCATTTTTAGGGTTTTTCATCATTTCTTTCACTTCCTATCTTCGATTCAAGAGTTTGTTTGGAATTTCGACTTGAGTTTGACGTTCTCCTTGGTGCTAGGAAGCTTGGGTAAGTTTTTGGTGCGATTCTGTTAAGGTTGTAAATTAAGAGTTGTTTAGGTTGGTTGTTTATGTGGATTTATGGATTATTTAGCTTGTAATCTTGGATATTTAGTTGATATTGGTGTTATTTGTGGATTATTTGTTGTAGGTGGTGATCAAGAGCTAAGTTGAGGTGTTTTTTGTGGTTTGTAAGTGGAATTTCATTCCTTTTTGCTCACATGATTATATATGTATGTGTTTCAAAGAGTTTATTGTGTTATTGCCTTCCATTTGATCCATAGTGTATGTATTGCTATATATAGTAGAGACATTGTATGTCTCATTTTGTTGAAAGGGAATAAAAGAAATAATATAGAGTTCAAAGTGATTGTTAAAACCAGAGAAGAGTTTAAATGTTTTCGGATTGATAAATACATAGTCAGAGATTGCATGCAATATTAGATGATCATCGCCCAGAGGCTTATATCCCTCAGAGTTATCGGTATTTATATCGATTTGGGATACGAGCAACCCCAGAGCAGAGATACTATTGATATCAATCCCCAGAGCAAAAGAGAAATACCATCATATTTTATATGCTATTGCTATGTTATTGATATTCAGAGTTTACAGTTCAGAGTTGATGGTATTTATGATTTCAAAGAGATGTTTTACAGAGATTATTGTTTATTATTATATAAGAGTTCCACTTGCTGAGATTTATTCTCATTTCAGTTATTTCATGTGATGCAGATCAGAGTGGTGCCCCGGGACGTTGACTGTGGATTGGGGGTCATATGCATACACCGTGGAAGGAGGATTTTGGCATGATCATAGGAATGATGTTTTGTTTTTGTTATGTCATTTAAATGATCATGTATTTATTTTGTAAAGATATTTGAAGAAATGTATTTTGAAACTCCTTCCGTATATTTTGAAAAGAGAAAATTTTATTTCCGCTGCGTATTTATTTTAAAAGAGGATCGGGGTGTCACATTTAGTGGTATCAGAGCGGTGTTCTTCGGACCAATGCATATGACTTCGTCTACTTTCAACTGTCCGGGTATGTTTTCTTTGCATCTATCTATTGTTATGTATTGATTGGTGTCTTGTGAGCATTGTAGAGTATAGGATGCCTCCTAAGCGTAAGGCGTCAGAGGGGGAGGATAGTTCGTCCTCGAGAGTTGTCGACGAGTTCGGCAAGTTACTGAAGGAGCAGGCTAAGGTTCACAGTGAGCAGATCCAGCAGTTGCTTAGACTGCAAGGAGCAGGCCAGGGCAGAGGCCAAGGTAGAGGGCAGGTTGCTCCAATAGCAGTTGGTTCTGATGCCATCTTTTCTGCGTTTAAGAGGATGGATCCACCCGAGTTTCCAGGCAGCTCCGATCCTTTAGCTGCAGTAGAGTGGGTCAAGGCTTTAGAGGCGATTTTCGATCATCTCCACTATGAGGACAGAGATCGTATCAGTTGTGCTGTTTTTATGCTGATTAAAGCTGCACGTTTGTGGTGGAATGCGACCAAGGTTGGCATTGATGTTTCTACTTTGAAGTGGTCTGAGTTTACTGAGCTGTTCTACGACAAGTACTTTCCTGATGCACTGCGAGCGAGGAAGGTTACAGAGTTCTTGGAGCTTCGTCAGGGGAGCTTGAACGTGGATGAGTATATTCTCAAGTTCGAGGAGGGTTGCCTATTTGCTCCGTACATTGCTACCAGTGATAAAGATAAAGGCGCTCACTTCATTCGAGGCCTTAGAGCGGAGATCAGGCGGGATATCAATATGTCCAAGGCTGTTACTTTCAAGGAGATTGTGTCCAAGGCGTTGCTAGCAGAGCAGGACGAGAAGGATATCGCTAGGGAGAGGCAGGCGAGGCACCAGGCTAGTGTGCAGAGAGGCCAGAGTTCAGGTCAGCGTGGTAGAGATCGATTCAAGGGGAAGGGCAAGGTGGATCAGAGTCCTAGGCCACCGTCAGCGCCAGTTGCTCCGTCTGATTCTGAGAGATCCTTGTGTCCCAAGTGTAGCAGACCCCATCGTGGAGAGTGCAGATTTGGCTCTCGTTCTTGCTATCGTTGTGGCATGCCAGGCCACATTTCCAGAGATTGTCCTAAGGGAGCTAGACAGGAGAAGGTGCAGGGTCGTATCTTTTCGATGACTAAGGAAGGTATTAATCGTAATTCTTCTGTAATCTCTAGTTCCATTTTAATTTCAGGCAGAGTAGCTACTACTTTGATTGATACTGGTGCTACTCATTCTTTATGTCTGAATTGTTTTTGAGATCTTTGGGTATAGTTCCTTCTGTTATTCCCCTCCATCTTAGTGTTGTTTTGCCTTCGGGAGATGTTTTGTGCCCGACTTCCATAGTGTATGCGTGCCCCGTTCGTTTTGTCGATCGTGAAGTCTTTGCTGATTTGATTGTGATCCCGATGGTTGCCTTTGATGTTATTCTTGGCATGGATTGGCTGTCGACCTATCGTGCTGTTATCGATTGTGTTGCTAAGACGGTGACTTTTGCAGATGATAGCCAGGGAGGAGTTCTCGCCAGCTCAGGTACTTCGCTGGTCCTTCCTTTTATTTCGTGTCTTGATGCTGAGAGGCTATTGTGTAGAGGTTGTGATGTTTTTCTGGCATCTGTTGTGGATGTGGATAGACTGATTAAGTTGAATATTGATGATATTGATGTGGTGAGGGAGTTTGCGGATGTGTTTGAGGATGATGTTCCGGGTTTGCCGCCGGATAGGGATGTAGAGTTTGTTATTGATCTTGCTCCAGGTACGGTTCCTATTTCTAAGGCTCCGTATAGGATGGCTCCTACCGAGATGAAAGAGTTGAAGACGCAGTTGCAGGATCTTCTAGATAAGGGTTTTATTCGTCCGAGTTCTTCGCCTTGGGGAGCTCCGGTTCTATTTGTTAAGAAGAAGGATGGTTCTTTGCGTCTGTGTATCGACTATAGGGAGCTCAACAAAGTGACGATCAAGAACAAGTATCCGTTGCCACGGATTGACGATCTATTTGACCAACTCCAGGGTGCCACTGTTTTCTCGAAGATTGATCTTCGGTCTGGCTACTATCAGTTGAAGGTTATGGAGTCCGATATCCCTAAGACGGCTTTCCGGACCAGGTATGGTCACTATGAGTTTCTCGTGATGTCTTTTGGTTTGACCAATGCCCCTTCTGTTTTCATGGACCTGATGAACCGTGTGTTCAAGCCGTATTTGGATAGCTTCGTCATTGTCTTTATCGACGATATCCTGATCTATTCCAAGACCAGAGAGCTTCATGCCGAGCATCTCAGAGTTGTTCTTCAGTTGTTGCGAGAGAAGAGGTTGTTTGCCAAGTTGAAGAAGTGTGAGTTTTGGCTGGATCAGATTTCTTTCCTAGGCCATGTCGTTTCGAGTGATGGCATTGCTGTTGATCCGATGAAGATAGAGGCGATTCAGAGTTGGCCTATTCCTACGACTGTTTCTGAGGTACGCAGTTTCCTTGGTTTGGCGGGTTATTATCGTCGTTTCATTTCAGATTTCTCCAAGATTGCCCTGCCATTGTCCAATCTGACAAGGAAGACTGTGAAGTTCGAATGGTCTATCGATTGCCAGAGTGCATTTCAGGAGTTGAAGGATAGATTGACGACGGCTCCTGTTCTTTCTTTGCCTTGTGGTTCAGAGGACTTTGTTGTCTTTACTGATGCGTCGAAGAAGGGTCTCGGTGCAGTGTTGATGCAGAGAGGTAAGGTCATTGCCTATGCTTCTCGCCAGTTGAAGGATTATGAGAAGAATTATCCGACGCATGATTTAGAGTTGGCAGCTGTGGTTTTCGCCCTGAAGATTTGGAGACATTACTTGTATGGCGAAAAGTGTGAGATTTTCACAGACCACAAGAGTTTGAAGTATCTGTTCTCGCAGAAAGAGCTCAATATGCGGCAGAGGAGGTGGTTAGAGCTGGTCAAAGATTACGATGTGACTATCAGTTATTACCCAGGGAAGGCGAATGTTGTGGCTGATGCTTTAAGCCGCAAGTCGAGTGCTTCATTGAGTTCTTTGATTCAGAGACCGTTGCTGATGGATTTGCAGAGAGAGGAGATTGATCTGGTGATTCCAGGTACCATTGCTCGTCTTTCAGCGTTGGTTATTCGATCTTCATTGACGGACAGGATCCGTAGAGAGCAGTCGACTGATGTTCAGTTGACAGAGTTGAGAGATAGAGCAGAGATTAGAGGTAATTCAGAGTTCGCCTTGAATGGTGATGGTTTGGTGACTTTCAGAGGTCGTATTTGTGTTCCTTCTGGCGACGATATTCGTAGAGATATTCTGACAGAGGCTCATACCACACCTTATTCGATTCATCCAGGCAGTACGAAGATGTATCAGGATCTTCGTCGACTCTACTGGTGGCCAGGTATGAAGAAGGATGTTGCCGTGTTCATTTCTCAGTGCCTTACTTGTCAGCAGGTGAAGATTGAGCACCAGAGACCTGCTGGGACATTGTTGTCGTTGCCGATTCCTCAGTGGAAGTGGGAGCATATTACGATGGATTTCGTGACTGGTCTTCCCAGAGTGCAGAGAGGTTTCAATTCTATTTGAGTTATCGTTGATAGATTGACTAAGTCAGCGCACTTTCTTCCGGTCAAGACGACGTATTCGATGAACCAGTATGCCGAGGATTATATTGCAGAGATTGTTAGACTTCATGGTGTCCCTGTGTCGATTGTGTCTGATCGTGACCCCAGGTTTACCTCCGAGTTTTGGAAGAGTCTTCACAGAGCTATGGGTTCGCGGTTAGCGTTCAGTACAGCCTATCATCCTCAGAGTGATGGTCAGTCAGAGAGAGTCATTCAGATTCTTGAGGATATGCTCAGATCTTGTACGATAGACTTTCCAGGTAGCTGGGATTCTTTGTTGCCTTTGGTTGAGTTCACTTATAATAATAGCTACCAGGCGACGATTGGCATGGCACCGTATGAGGCACTTTATGGCAGGAAGTGCAGATCGCCTTTGTTTTGGGACGAGGTTGGTGAGAGGAAGATGTTGGGACCAGAGTTAGTCCAGCAGACTGCTGATGTTGTTGCTGTTATCAGAGAGAGGATGAAGACTGCCCAGTCCAGACAGAAGAGCTATGCAGATGTTCGTCGTAGACCTTTGCAGTTCGAGGTTGGCGACCATGTGTTTCTGAAGATAGCACCTCTCAAAGGTGTGATGAGATTTGGTAAGAAGGGCAAGTTGAGTCCGAGATTCATTGGTCCATTCGAGATTTTGGACAGAGTTGGTGACAGAGCCTACAGATTAGCCCTACCTCCAGATCTTGACAGAGTTCATAATGTGTTTCACGTTTCGATGCTCAGGAAGTATGTTGCAGATCCTTCCCATGTTCTTCGCCATGAGCCATTGGACTTGACGCCGAATTTGACGTATCAAGAGATTCCGATTCAGATTTTGGATCGCACAGTTAGAGTTCTGAGTAACAAAGAGATCGGCATTCTCAAAGTTCTTTGGAGGAACCATTTGATAGAAGAGGCTACGTGGGAACCAGAGGATGAGATGAGAGAGAAGTATCCTGAGTTGTTCGTGCCGTGACGTCAATTTCGCGGACGAAATTCCCTTAAGGGGGGGAGATTGTAATAGCCGAGCCCGGTGTACGGTACGATTTAAGTTTCGTTTGTTATTTGGGATATTTGATTAGATGTTCAGAGTTGTATTTTTGGGCTATAGTATTGTTAGTTTTATTGTCTTGAGGTGTTAGTTGATGTTGGTTGTTCGTTTCAGCGTTTCGGTTCGATTTTAGTTGCATGGGAATAGTGCTTTGCCGTGAGCACACCGCACCCGCGGCGTTGTAGTGACCGCCCCCGCGGTGAAGACCTCACCCGCGCTGCTTGCGTAGCCGCACCCGCGCTGATCGTGTTCCAGAATTTTTTTAGTATGCCGTAGCCATTGCGCACCCGCGGTGCTTAGAGGAGCGCACCCGCGGTGAAGGTATGGGCGAGTTATTTGGTCGATTTTGGAGTGGTTGGCTATCACTTTTCCTTTTTCTTTCCTTCTCATTTTCGACATTTCTCTCCATTTTTAGGGTTTTTCATCATTTCTTTCACTTCCTATCTTCGATTCAAGCGTTTGTTTGGAATTTCGACTTGAGTTCGACGTTCTCCTTGGTGCTAGGAAGCTTGGGTAAGTTTTTGGTGCGATTCTGTTAAGGTTGTAAATTAAGAGTTGTTTAGGTTGGTTGTTTATGTGGATTTATGGATTATTTAGCTTGTAATCTTGGATATTTAGTTGATATTGGTGTTATTTGTGGATTATTTGTTGTAGGTGGTGATCAAGAGCTAAGTTGAGGTGTTTGTTGTGGTTTGTAAGTGGAATTTCATTCCTTTTTGCTCACATGATTATATATGTATGTGTTTCAAAGAGTTTATTGTGTTATTCCCTTCCATTTGATCCATAGTATGTATTGCTATATATAGTAGAGACATTGTATGTCTCATTTTGTTGAAAGGGAATAAAAGAAATAATATAGAGTTCAAAGTGATTGTTAAAACCAGAGAAGAGTTTAAATGTTTTCGGATTGATAAATACATAGTCAGAGATTGCATGCAATATTAGATGATCATCGCCCAGAGGCTTATATCCCTCAGAGTTATCGGTATTTATATCGATTTGGGATACGAGCAACCCCAGAGCAGAGATACTATTGATATCAATCCCCAGAGCAAAAGAGAAATACCATCATATTTTATATGCTATTGCTATGTTATTGATATTCAGAGTTTACAGTTCAGAGTTGATGGTATTTATGATTTCAAAGAGATGTTTTACAGAGATTATTGTTTATTATTATATAAGAGTTCCACTTGCTGAGATTTATTCTCATTTCAGTTATTTCATGTGATGCAGATCAGAGTGGTGCCCCGGGACGTTGACTGTGGATTGGGGGTCATATGCATACACCGTGGAAGGAGGATTTTGGCATGATCATAGGAATGATGTTTTGTTTTTGTAGAAAATTCAGAGTTCAAATGTGTTTATGTGGATTGATTTCATAGTCAGAGCATGGTCAGGCAATTAGTTTGATCAACGCCCATAGGCCTATATCCCTCACAGTTACGGTATTTATCTATGGGATATTTGCAACCCCACAGACAGAGTTACTATTGATCATCAATCCAACCAAGTAAAAAGAAAAACCCATCGTCATTGCGATTGCTATTTGGGATGATGTTATGTTCGAGTTGCATGTTTCAGAGCTGATGGTATTTTGATTTCAAAGCTATGTTTTACAGGTTTTATTGTCATTGCTATGTAAGAGTTCCACTTGCTGAGATTTATTCTCATCCAGTTATTGTCAGTGATGCAATCAAGTGGCGGCCCGGGACGTTGACTGTGGATGTGGGGTCATATGCATGACACCGTGGGAGGAAGATTTGTAGCATGATCACACTAATGTATTTTGTATTTTTGTTATGTCATTGGAAGGATCAGTTTTATATTTTGTAAACCTTTTATGAAATGTATTTTGTGAAACTCCTTCCATTTGAAAGAAAATTTTAAATTCCACTGTATTTTAATTGTATCGGGTCAGGGTGTCACATTTAGTGGTATCAGAGCGGTGTTCTTCGGACCAATGCATATGACTTCGTCTACTTTCAACTGTCCGGGTATGTTTTCTTGCATCTATCCGTTGTTGTATATTGATATGTCTTTTGTGAGCACATTGTAGAGTAGAGGATGCCACCTAAGAGGATAGAACCAGAGGTTGAGATGAGAGAGAGGTATCCTGAGTTGTTCGTGTAGTGACGTCAATTTCGGGGACGAAATTTCTCTAAGGAGGGAGATTGTAATAGCCGAGCCCGGTGTACGGTATGGTTTAAGATTTTGTATGATTATTGGCTATTTGGGTAAGTTTAAGTATAGTTTGGATGTTAAGAGTTTCGATTTATGATTTTAGTATGGTTGGTTTTAGATGATGTGCAGTGTTATTGTAGCGGCGTTACGATTAAATTCATGATAAATGGTATATTGATCCAAATGAGGTGAGGCCAATTGGAGTGGTTAGATAGACATAAGGCTATAACTTTCGTATTTTGAGTTTTGTTCAAATCATTGTGGAAGGTAAGCCAAACGTGTCCCGAAGTGTGTCGTGTGATTCGACGTTCCTCCAGTGACACATGTTGGGAGATTTAGCATAACTTTTTACTCAGACCTCCAAATGATCTGAAATTTGAGGGAGTCAAGATACGACATAGAGCTACAACTTTTTAGTTTACCCTTTTTCTAATTCGGATGGGAAGAGGCATTTCTGAGGCGATCTTTGAAGAAGCTGTGCGCAGAGTACGCTGTGGCAGGACCGATACAGGAGCGCCCCCCGCGGTCCTTACAGCGCCGCACCCGCGGTCTCAGTGGTTCAGAAAATGGTTTTTGGTCGTAGGCTTGGCGCACCCGCAGTCCTTGTGTTGCCGCACCCGCGGTGGAGGTATGGGCGAGATATTTAGTGCTTTTTGGAGTGGTTGGCCATCACTTACCTTTTTCCTCTCTCTTTCATTTCGAATTCTCTCCATTTCTTAGGGTTTTCCTCATTTCTTTCATTTCTATCCTCAATCCAAGCTTCTTTTTGACGATTCGAGTTGAGATCGACGTTCTCCTTGGTGCTAGGAAGCTTAGGTAAGCTTTTGGTGCGATTCTTTTATGGTTTAGAGTTGAGAGTTATCTTGGGTTTGTTATTCTTGTGGATTTTTGGATTTATTGTTATGGATTCTTGGATATAGAGTTGATGTTGGTGTTATTTATGGATTATTGTTGTAGGTGTTGACCAAGAGCTAAGTTTGAGGTGTTCTATTGGGTTGTAAGTGGAATTTCATCCTTGTTGCTCACATGATATTATATGTATTGTGTTTTAAAGGTTTCAAAGTGTTATTCCCTTCCATTGATTTATTGTTATGTATTGATCCCATTGATTATCTATTGGAGGCATTGATGTCTCACTATTGTTATAAAGGGAATACAAGAGAAAAGATAGAGATTGCGAAAGGACGGCTTTAAATGATATTCAGAGTTCAAATGTTTTTATTGGATTGATTAATCATAGTCAGAGCATTGCATGCAATTAGTTGATCAACGCCCATAGGCTTATATCCCTCACAGTTATCGGTATTTATATCGATGGGATATTTGCACCCACAGACAGAGTTACTATTGATATCAATCCAACCAGAGTAAAGAAATACCATCTCATTGCTATTGCTATTGTTATGATATTATGTTCAGAGTTCATGTTTCAGAGCTGATGGTATTTATGATTTCAAAGCTATGTTTTACAGAGTTTATTGTCATTGCTATGTAAGAGTTCCACTTGCTGAGATTTATTCTCATTCCAGTTATTTCATGTGATGCAGATCAGAGTGGCGGCCCGGGACGTTGACTGTGGATTGGGGTCATATGCATACACCGTTGGGAGGAAGATTTTGTAGCATGATCACACTAATGATATTTTGTATTTTGTTATGTCATTGGAATGATCATGTTGTTATTTTGTAAACACTTTTATGAAATGTATTTTGAAACTCCTTCCATTTGAAAGAAAATTTTAAATTCCGCTGTATTTTAATTGTATCGGGTCAGGGTGTCACATGGACTGCCATTTCTATGAACTTTATTTTGGGGTAGCCTAGGACTAAGAAGGGGAGGGATTCTATTTTTGGAATACTATATGGGAAAAACTTGGCAAAAAATTGTTGTTTTCTACTACTTGTCATCCTCAAACGGATGGCCAAACTGAAGTAGTAAATAGAACTTTGGGAACACTTTTGCGTGCATTTCTTAAAAAGAACTTGGACTGACATTTCTATGGGCTTTATTTTGGGGTTACCTAGGACTAAGAAGGGGAGGGATTCTATTTATGTATTACTTTATGGGCTAAACTTTGCACAATAAAGTCGTAATCTACTACTTGTCATCTTCAAACGGATGGACAAACTGAAGTTGTCAATAGAACTTTGGGAACACTTTTGCGTGATATTCTTAAAAGAACTTTGACTGACATTTCTATGAACTTTATTTTGGGGTAGCCTAGGACTAAGAAGGGGAGGGATTCTATTTTTGGAATACTTTATGGGAAAAACTTGGCACCAAATTGTTGTTTTCTACTACTTGTCATCCTCAAACGGATGGCCAAACTGAAGTTGTAAATTGAACTTTGGGAACACTTTTGCGTGCTATTCTTAAAAAGAACATGGACTGACATTTCTATGGACTTTATTTTGGGGTTGCCTAGGACTAAGAAGGGGAGGCATTCTATTTTTGAATTACTTTATGGGCTAAAATTTGCACAATAAAGTTGTAATCTATTACATGTCATCCTCAAACGGATGGACAAACTGAAGTTGTAAATAGAACTTTGGGAACACTTTTGCGTGCTATTATTAAAAGAACTTGGATTGACATTTCTATGTCTTTATTTTGGGTTAGCCTAGGACTAAGAAGGGGAGGGATTCTATTTTTGGAATACTTTATGGGAAAAACTTGGCACAAAATTGTTGTTTTCTACTACTTGTCATCCTCAAACGGATGGACAAACTGAAGTTGTAAATAGAACTTTGGGAACACTTTTGCGTGCTATTCTTAAAAAGAACTTGGACTGACATTTCTATGGACTTTATTTTGGGGTTGCCTAGGACTAAGAAGGGGAGGGATTCTATTTATGTATTACTTTAATGGCTAAACTTTGCACAATAAAGTTGTAATCTACTACTTGTCAGTTTCAAACGGATGGACAAACTGAAGTTGTCAATAGAACTTTGGGAACACTTTTGCGTGATATTCTTAAAAAGAACTTGGACTGACATTTCTATGAACTTTATTTTGGGGTAGCCTAGGACTAAGAAGGGGAGGGATTCTATTTTTGGAATACTTTATGGGAAAAACTTGGCACAAAATTGTTGTTTTCTACTACTTGTCATCCTCAAACGGATGGCCAAACTGAAGTTGTAAATAGAACTTTGGGAACACTTTTGCGTGCTATTCTTAAAAAGAACATGGACTGACATTTCTATGGACTTTATTTTGGGGTTGCCTAGGACTAAGAAGGGGAGGCATTCTATTTTTGAATTACTTTATGGGCTAAACTTTGCACAATAAAGTTGTAATCTATTATATGTCATCCTCAAACGGATGGACAAACTGAAGTTGTAAATAGAACTTTGGGAACACTTTTGCGTGCTATTATTAAAAGAACTTGGATTGACATTTCTATGACTTTATTTTAGGGTAGCCTAGGACTAAGAAGGGGAGGGATTCTATTTTGGAATACTTTATGGGAAAAACTTGGCAAAAATTGTTGTTTTCTACTACTTGTCATCCTCAAACGGATGGCCAAACTGAAGTTGTAAATAGAACTTTGGGAACACTTTTGCGTGCTATTCTTAAAAAGAACATGGACTGACATTTCTATGGACTTTATTTTGGGGTTGCCTAGGACTAAGAAGGGGAGGGATTCTATTTATGTATTACTTTATGGGCTAAACTTTGCACAATAAAGTTGTAATCTATTACATGTCATCCTCGAACGGATGGACAATCTGAAGTTGTCAATAGAACTTTGGGAACACTTTTGCGTGCTATTCTTAAAAAGAACTTGGACTGACATTTCTATGGACTTTATTTTGGGGTTCTCTAGGACTAAGAAGGGGAGGGATTCTATTTATGGATTACTTTATGGGCTAAAATTTGCACAATAAAGTTGTAATCTACTACTTGTCATCCTCAAACGGATGGACAAACTGAAGTTGTCAATAGAACTTTGGGAACACTTTTGCGTGGTATTCTTAAAAAGAACATGGACTGTCATTTCTATTGACTTATTTTGGGGTTGTCTAGGACTAAGAAGGGGAGGGATTCTATTTATGGATTACTTTATGGGCTAAACTTTGCACAATAAAGTTGTAATCTACTACTTGTCATCCTCAAACGGATGGACAAACTGAAGTTGTCAATAGAACTTTGGGAACACTTTTGCGTGGTATTCTTAAAAGAACTTGGACTGACATTTCTATGGACTTTTTTTGGGGTTGCCTAGGACTAAGAAGGGGAGGGATTCTATTTATGTATTACTTTATGGGCTAAACTTTGCACAATAAAGTTGTAATCTACTACTTGTCATCTTCAAACGGATGGACAAACTGAATTTGTCAATAGAACTTTGGGAACACTTTTGCGTGATATTCTTAAAAGAACATGGACTGACATTTCTATGAACTTTATTTTGGGGTTGCCTAGGACTAAGAAGGGGAGGGATTCTATTTATGGATTACTTTATGGGCTAAACTTTGCACAATAAAGTTGTAATCTACTACTTGTCATCCTCAAACGGATGGACAAACTGAAGTTGTCAATAGAACTTTGGGAACAATTTTGCGTGCATTTCTTAAAAAGAACTTGGACTGACATTTCTATGGACTTTATTTTGGGGTAGCCTAGGACTAAGAAGGGGAGGGATTCTATTTTTGGAATACTTTATAGGAAAAACTTGGCACAAAATTGTTGTTTTCTACTATTTGTCATCCTCAAACGGATGGACAACTGAAGTTGTAAATAGAACTTTAGGAACACTTTTGCGTGCTATTCTTAAAAGAACTTGGAGTGACATTTCTATGGACTTTATTTTGGGGTTGCCTAGGACTAAGAAGGGGAGTGATTCTATTTATGGATTACTTTATGGGCTAAACTTTGCACAATAAAGTAGTAATCTACTACTTGTCATCCTCAAACGGATGGACAAACTGAAGTTGTAAATAGAACTTTAGTTACACTTTTGCGTGCTATTCTTAAAAGAACTTGGACTGACATTTCTATGGACTTTATTTTGGGGTTGCCTAGGACTAAGAAGGGGAGGGTTTCTATTTATAGATTACTTTATGGGCTAAACTTTGCACAATAAAGTAGTAATCTACTACTTGTCATCCTCAAACGGATGGATAAACTGAAGTTGTAAATAGAACTTTGGGAACACTTTTACGTGCTATTCTTAAAAGAACTTGGATTGACATTTCTATGGACTTTATTTTGGGGTAGCCTAGGACTAAGAAGGGGAGCGATTCTATTTTTGGAATACTTTATGGGATAAACTTGGCACAAAATTGTTGTTTTCTACTACTTGTCATCCTCAAACGGATGGACAAACTGAAGTTGTAAATAGAACTTTGGCAACACTTTTGCGTGCTATTCTTAAAAGAAATTAGACTGACATTTCTATAGACTTCATTTTGGAGTTGCCTAGGACTAAGAAGGGGAGGGATTCTATTTTTGGATTACTTTATGGGCTAAACTTTGCACAATAAAGTTGTAATCTACTACTTGTCATCCTCAAACGGATGGACAAACTGAAGTTGTCAATAGAACTTTGGGAACACTTTTGCGTGCATTTCTTAAAAAGAACTTGGACTCACATTTCTATGGACTTTATTTTGGGGTAGCCTAGGACTAAGAAGGGGAGGGATTCTATTTTTGGATTACTTTATGGGCTAAACTTTGCACAATAAAGTAGTAATCTACTACTTGTAATCCTCAAACGGATGGACAAACTGAAGTTGTTAATAGAACTTTGGGAACACTTTTGCGTGCTAGTATTAAAAGAACTTGGCTTGACATTTCTTTGGACTTTATTTTGGGGTAGCCTAGGACTAAGAAGGGGAGGGATTCTATTTTTGGAATACTTTATGGGAAAAACTTGGCACAAAATTGTTGTTTTCTACTACTTGTCATCTTCAAACGGATGGACAAACTGAAGTTGTAAATAGAACTTTGGGAACACTTTTGCGTGCTATTCTGAAAAGAACTTGGACTGACATTAATATGGACTTTATTTTGGGGTTGTCTAGGACTAAGAAGGGGAGGGATTCTATTTATGGATTACTTTATGGGCTAAACTTTGCACAATAAAGTTGTAATCTACTACTTGTCATCCTCAAACGGATGGACAATCTGAAGTTGTCAATAGAACTTTGGGAACACTTTTGCGTGCTATTCTTAAAAAGAACTTGGACTTACATTTCTATGGACTTTATTTTGGGGTCTAAGAAGGAGAGAGGATTCTATTTATGGATTACTTTATGGGCTAAACTTTGCACAATAAAGTTGTAATCTACTACTTGTCATCCTCAAACGGATGGACAAATTGAAGTTTTCAATAGAACTTTGGGAACACTTTTGTGTGCTATTCTTAAAAAGAACTTGGACCGACATTTATATAGACTTTATTTTGGGGTAGCCTAGGACTAAGAAGGGGAGGGATTCTATTTTTTGAATACTTTATGGGCTAAACTTTGCACAATAAAGTTGTAATCTACTACTTGTCATCCTCAAACGGATGGACAAACTGAAGTTGTAAATAGAACTTTAGGAACAGTTTTGCGTGCTATTCTTAAAAGAACTTGGAGTGACATTTCTATGGACTTTATTTTGGGGTTGCCTAGGACTAAGAAGGGGAGGTATTCTATTTATGGATTACTTTATGGGCTAAACTTTGCACAATAAAGTAGTAATCTACTACTTGTCATCCTCAAACGGATGGACAAACTGAAGTTGTCAATAGAACTTTGGGAACACTTTTGCGTGCTATTCTTAAAAGAACTTGGATTGACATTTCTATGGACTTTATTTTGGGGTAGCCTAGGACTAAGAAGGGGAGGGATTCTATTTTTGGAATACTTTATGGGATAAACTTGGCACAAAATTGTTGTTTTCTACTACTTGTCATCCTCAAACGGATGGACAAACTAAAGTTGTAAATAGAACTTTGGGAACACTTTTACGTGCTATTCTTAAAAGAACTTGGACTGACATTTCTATAGACTTTATTTTGGAGTTACCTAGGACTAAGAAGGGGAGACATTCTATTTTGGATTACTTTATCGGCTAAACTTTGCATAATAAAGTTGTAATCTACTACTTGTCATCCTCGAACGGATGGACAATCTGAAGTTGTCAATAGAACTTTGGGAACACTTTTGCGTGCTTTTCTTAAAAGAACTTGGACTGACATTTCTATGGACTTTATTTTGGGGTTGCCTAGGACTAAGAAGGGGAGGGATTCTATTTATGGATTACTTTATGTGCTAAACTTTGCACAATAAAGTAGTAATCTACTACTTGTCATCCTCAAACGGATGGACAAACTGAAGTTGTCAATAGAACTTTGGGAACACTTCTGCGTGCTATTCTTAAAAAGAACTTGGATTGACATTTCTATGGACTTTATTTTGGAGTAGCCTAGGACTAAGAAGGGGAGGGATTCTATTTATGGATTACTTTATGGGCTAAACTTTGCACAATAAAGTTGTAATCTACTACTTGTCATCCTCAAACGGATGGACAAACTGAAGTTGTCAATAGAACTTTGGGAACACTTTTGCGTGCATTTCTTAAAAAGAACTTGGACTGACATTTCTGTGGACTTTATTTTGGGGTTGCCTAGGACTAAGAAGGGGAGGGATTCTATTTATGGATTACTTTATGGGCTAAACTTTGCACAATAAAGTTGTAATCTACTACTTGTCATCCTCAAACGGATGGACAAACTGAAGTTGTCAATAGAACTTTGGGAACACTTTTGCGTGGTATTCTTAAAAAGAACTTGGACTGACATTTCTATGGACTTTATTTTGGGGTTGCCTAGGACTAAGAAGGGGAGGGATTCTATTTATGGATTACTTTATGTGCTAAACTTTACACAATAAAATAGTAATCTACTACTTGTCATCCTCAAACAGATGGACAAACTGAAGTTGTCAATAGAACTTTGGGAACACTTCTGCGTGCTATTCTTAAAAAGAACTTGGATTGACATTTCTAGGACTTTATTTTGGGGTTGCCTAGGACTAAGAAGGGGAGGGATTCTATTTATGGATTACTTTATGGCTAAACTTTGCACAATAAAGTTGTATTCTACTACTTGTCATCCTCAAACGGATGGACAAACTGAAGTTGTCAATAGAACTTTGGGAACAATTTTGCGTGCATTTCTTAAAAGAACTTGGACTGACATTTCTATGGACTTTATTTTGGGGTAGCCTAGGACTATGAAGGGGAGGGATTCTATTTTGGAATACTTTATAGGAAAAACTTTTACACAAAATTGTTGTTTTCTACTACTTGTCATCCTCAAACGGATGGACAAACTGAAGTTGTAAATAGAACTTTAGGAACACTTTTGCGTGCTATTCTTAAAAGAACTTGGAGTGACATTTCTATGGACTTTATTTTGGGGTTGCCTAGGACTAAGAAGGGGAGGGATTCTATTTATGGATTACTTTATGGGCTAAACTTTGCACAATAAAGTAGTAATCTACTACTTGTCATCCTCAAACGGATGGACAAACTGAAGTTGTAAATAGAACTTTAGTAACACTTTTGCGTGCTATTCTTAAAAGAACTTGAACTGAAATTTCTATGGACTTTATTTTGGGGTTGCCTAGGACTAAGAAGGGGAGGGATTCTATTTATAGATTACTTTATGGGCTAAACTTTGCACAATAAAGTAGTAATCTACTACTTGTCATCCTCAAACGGATGGATAAACTGAAGTTGGAAATAGAACTTTGGGAACACTTTTGCGTGCTATTCTTAAAAGAACTTGGATTGACATTTCTATGGACTTTATTTTGGGGTAGCCTAGGACTAAGAAGGGGAAGGATTCTATTTTTGGAATACTTTATGGGATAAACTTGGCACAAAATTGTTGTTTTCTACTACTTGTCATCCTCAAACGGATGGACAAACTGAAGTTGTAAATAGAACTTTGGGAACACTTTTGCGTGCTATTCTTAAAAGAAATTGGACTGACATTTCTATAGACTTTATTTTGGAGTTGCCTAGGACTAAGAAGGGGAGGGATTCTATTTATGGATTACTTTATGGGCTAAACTTTGCACAATAAAGTTGTAATCTACTACTTGTCATCCTCAAACGGATGGATGATAAGCACGAATTTTATAGCTTTTAGGGTCTTTATTTTGTCGTATTCGAGCTTATCTGGCATTTTTATTCCGGGTTTTGCGCTTAATTCGTCTCATTATGGCTATTTGCAGGTTTGACCAAAAGATGATAAAAGCCAAAGAAAAGAAAGAAAAGTCAAACTTCGCAAGGCCACGTCCGAAATACCCGGAGAAATAGGAAAAACAAGAGAAAGGGCCAAATTCCAGACACATACACGGACCCCGTGCAAGGGTCCGTGTCTAAAGAAGCCAAGAGAATAATTTATTCGAGCCACTCCGGACCCAAGGACGGACCCCGTGCAGGGTCCGTGTCAAGAAACAACCGAGAAAAGAAAATTGCGCGATCATCCGGACCTTCACCCGGACCCCTACACGGGGTCGTGTCCAGCATCTCCCAGACATATAATTAAATCGCAACTACACGGACCCAAAGCCGGAGGTAGACACGGGGTCCGTGTACCCTAGTTTGAGATCAGATTTCGCGAAGATTTGGAAGAATAAAGGAAAGAAATTTAGAGATTGATGGGGACTTTTTCTGGGAGGCAGAACCCTTAGCAGCCGACTTTTGGGAGAAAAGGCGAGAAATTTCCTGACTCTTGAAGACGGTGACGGCTTGGGAGAAAATCGGGAGAGACGAGAGGAAATCGCGCGCTTCACACGCAAGACCCGCACATCATCACTGAGATTTTCTCTTCTCTTTTATTTTCGTAATTTCAGACATGAATTCAAACATTAGATTTGATTTTAGTTTTGAATTTATGGAGTAGTTTCTCTGTTGATCGGGACCACGATTGGGACAAACGATTGATTTGTTTATTCATTGGATCGTTTGATTAATAAAATTGTTTCTTGTTATTGATTAATATTTGCATAATTTTCATGCTTTTAATTTGGCCAATTAATTGCATGTTTGTTGTTTGATCTTGACTCGAAAGAAAATAGATTGAATTTAGCTTCAAAAATATTAATCAACACACGGTTAAATCGACTAGAAATAGTATTCGATTTCAGTGTGCGATTTTAGGCGACAGCTGCGATTCTATCATTGTTAAATGCGTTTTTGTTTAATTAAATTCAATTAGAAATAATTGGACTGTTAAATGAAAATAGGATTATAAATTCTAGAAATAGATTTATAATTAAATTAGAGAATTGCATCGTGACAGCGAATAACCTGTGGTTAAATTATTCCAGTGCGTGATAAAATCTGAGTTTTTTACCGTTGTGTGTCCCGGTCACTTTATTTAAATTCGAAAACCCCCGAATTCCAAGCGTTTCTGTTAATCTGATTCTAGTCATCTACTTATCATAAATTAGTTCAATTTAATTAGTTTAAATAATCATCAAATCACTTTTTATCGTTGCCTAGATTAAATCAAATAATAAATTCTTGGTACTTAAATAATAGTCTCTGTGGGATCGATACTTGGACTGTTCGTCCATTTACTATAACTTGACCTAGTCCGCTTGCTAGAATTATTCCCAACCGAAATCGTCGGTCAAGTTTTTGGCGCCGTTGCCGGGGACTATTTATTTAATATTAGGATAAATTATTTGTTTGAGACTAGGCTTTTATTCTTAGCTTTAAATTTTTCAGTTATTCTATTCTTTAGTATTTTAATTAATTTTGTTTCAGTTTTTCTTATTATATACTCTTTTGGAGTAATTGTGCACTTAAATTTTTGATTTCAGGGGTTAGCTCGTGTTATATGAACCGTGCTCAGGACGTCAAAAATCTAGTGCCACTTGATCTGGAGATTGAAAGCACCCTTCGCAGCATCCGCAGAAATCGAAGGAACAACAACTTGTCTTTTGAATCCGAATCTGATTTGGACCATAAACCAGAAGCTGAGGAAATGGCCGGGGAAGAGGATAATCGCACTCTGATGGAGCTTCATAGGCCAGCATTTGGAGGTTATGGGTCTAGTATCATCCGCCCTACGATTCAGGCTAATTCATTCGAGCTGAAGCCAGGCATCATCCAGATGATCCAACTTCAAGTCAAATTTGGAGGAGCACCTTCTGAAGATCCCAATGCACATCTGGAGAATTTTCTGTCGATTTGTGATACAATTAAGTGCAATGGGGTGAGTACTGATGCCATTCGACTCAGACTATTTCCATTCTCCTTGCAAGGAGAAGCTATGGAGTGGCTTCGCGACCTTCCAGCTGGTTCTATCACTACTTGGGATGGGCTAGTTGAGTTCTTCATGCACAGGTATTTTACCCCTACTAAGATTACACAACTGCGGAATGAAATCACTTAATTTAGACAGAGAGATGGGGAATCACTGAATTCAGCATGGGCGAGGTTTAAAAAGATGTTGAGAATGTGCCCGAGACATGGTTTTTCAGTAGGCCAGCAGGTGGAGACATTTTACTATGGGGTAGATCCTTCTGTGAGATCTATGCTTGATGCGGCAGCAAATGGGAGTCTATACAGGAAAACGCCAACCGCAGCGCTCGAAATCATATCTACTATGGCCGAGAGCAATGTGGGTTGGCAAGACAACCGCAGGGAGAAGAAGGTCGGATTCCTTGAGATGGATGCGTTGACAGCGATTACAGCAAAGCTTGATGGGTTGACACATCAGGTGGCACAGTTACAGGCACAGAGACCAATACCAGTCCAGCCAGTGAATCAGATTCAAGGAAGTGCTGAAACATTTGGTGGATCATCTAGTGACATGCCATTTCTGCCAGATACGTCTTGTGAGGGACTACAGTGTTTTGGAGGGGACTCAGTGAATTATGTGGGGAACCAAAGTCGACAACAATACAATCCATACAGTTTCTCATATAACCCCGGTTGGAGGAATCATCCGAATTTTGGGTGGAGACCGTCAGAAAATGCTGTTGTGCCATTACAGTTTAATCCTCCACAACACCCTACGCAGCAAAACCCCCCTCCGCAACCACCTAAACCTCTGCAAGGTGCTGGACCCTCTATGCCACCCGGTTTCAAGCCACAGGATAGCAAGTCAAATCTTGAGAACATGCTCGCCAAGTACATTGCCGGGAATGAGATGAGATGGCAAAACCATGATGCCATGATGCAAAGAGTGGAGACGCAACTAGGGCAGTTGGCGACACAGATGGCTACACGAGCTCCGGGTTCACTACCTAGTGACACGGAAAAGAACCCAAAAAGTGTCAATGCAGTCACGGTGATGTCTCCCATAAAGCAAGAGGTGGTTGATGTTGAGAAAAATGCGAAGGAGAAGGAGTCATCCAAGAAAGGATCCAATGACGTAAGGGAGAAAGGTAAGTCTCTAAACTTGAACTCCAATGTTGATATTAATTCACTACCATTTCCCCAACGAGCTAAGCAACTGCAATTGGATACTCAATTTTCAAAATTCCTTGAGATTTTCAAAAAGCTGCACATAAATATCCCATTTGCAGAAGCTTTAGCTCAAATGCCCTCATGTGCAAAATTTCTTAAAGAAATCTTATCAAACAAGAGGAAATTGGTTGACTTTGAGACAGTTAAGCTTTCGGAGGAATGTTCTGCTATTTTACAAAATAAATTACCTCCAAAGCTTAAGGATCCAGGTAGTTTCTCTATCCCTTGTACCATAGGAACTTCATTTTTTGCTAAAGCCTTGTGTGATTTAGGTGCAAGCTTTAATTTGATGCCTTATTCATGTTTTGAGAAACTAGGAATAGGTGAAGTGAAACCAACTACAATTTCTCTACAGTTAGCTGATAGATCAATTAAATTTCCTAGGGGAGTTGTAGAGGATGTGTTGGTGAAAGTTGACAAGTTTATTTTCCCAGTGGATTTTGTTGTGTTAGACATGGAAGAGGATCGTGAGATTCCTCTAATTTTAGGAAGACCATTTTTAGCCACTGGGAAAGCTCTGATAGATGTACAAAAGGGTGAGTTAGTGTTGAGACTGAATGATGAGAGCGTGGTGTTTAATGTTTTTCAGTCCATCAAATATCCTAATGATAAATCTGATTGTTTTCGAATTGATGCTACTGACGAGGTTGTTGAGTGTGGTTTGCAGGGATTGATATGTGAAGATCCTTTGGAAGTTTGTTTGACCCATACCTGTCTAGGAAAGTTGGAGAATGAAAAGATTGGGGAGCTTGGACGTATTCTGAAATCACTTAAACCTTCCATAGAAGAACCCCCATCCCTCGAACTCAAACCACTTTCTCTTTATTTAAAATATTTATTTTTGAAAGAAGATAAACTGTCAGTAATTTTTTCTTCTTCCTTGACAGGTGATGAGAAAGATAAACTTCTGCTGAGTATTGCTGAAGCGACGAGCTTACAATGTCAATATCATGCCAAGCTTGAGGGCACAGATAATCGAGACCCATTTGTAATATTGTATGATATTTACTATGGGCGGAAGCCGCTATTTGATGGGTGCTTCTCCATAGTCAAGCTATAGACTATAAATTTAGCGCTTGCTGGGAGGCAACCCAGTGTTTTGTTTTCTATTTTCGTTTTTATTTTAATTTTCGTTTTGTTTTATTCTTATCTCGTGAGCTGATCTCAGTGTTTGGTGGTGCAGGTAATTTATTCACCGGTGGCGGGATTTATAAGGCATGGGATTCTATAAAAACGACGGATTCAGAACGCCAAATAGGCCAGGGAAGTTTCTGTACAATTCCTGCATCTTGTGTGCTTGGTTGCGTTTAAATTTTGTTGTGCAGATGTCTCGAATTATTCTTTCCTGGCTTGCATTATGTGTTGGGTCTAGAGTGCGTAGGGATATATTTTCAAAAAAAAAAAAAAAAAAAAAATTGGGGTGAAAATACCGAGTCTGAACGGACCCCGCCCCGGACCCGTACACGGGGTCCGTGTACTTAACTCTCAATTTTGCCAACTTCCCGAGTCTGCACGGATCTAATCCCGGACCCCTACACGGGGTCCGTGTCCTCCACTTTCAGAATTTTCAAACTTGCGCATGAGCACGGACCTAAGGACGGACCCCTACACGGGGTCCGTGCCTTCTATTTTCGCGACTTCTCAGAATAAAATCGCGCAGAGTTTTTCTTCAAATCCCTAAATACCCAAATCGATTCCCTCCGTTCCCGTCGCCGCCTTCACACCACCACTCACACCGCCGCCCCGTCGCCGCCTTGCGCCACCACTGCTCTTCTCGCCGCCGCTTTTCACCACCACCACCACACTCTCTTTCAATCTCCAAACGTAGCGTCGCTTTCTCGCCGCCGCCCTTCACGCCGCCGACCACCCTCCGTCGCGGTACCTTCATCTTTTTACCGGTAAGCGCGGCTTGTCTTCTCTCGATTTGCTAAGTATCGGTGTTGGGGAGTTTGGGTACCATAAAAGAGACAAATTTGTCGCAAATTCGTTCGATTATTGCTTGGATTGTTTGAGATTTGTGCTGTTCTTGCATCGGGTCTGCTCTCGGGATATATTGTTGTTGAGCATTGTTCAATGTGGGTTGACTAGCATCAGGTATTGGTTAGTTGGAGTGAATTCGTACTGTTGTGGTGAATTTTTGGATTGGTGTACGTGTTTGTCGGGGAATTTGAGATTGGTTTAGTGGATTATTGTTATTGAATTGTTGAAATTTCAGATATCATCGCTTGAATCAATATGCCACCCCGCAAACAGATCAGTAAGCGCGCCCGAGCCGGTACCTCATCCCCCTATGATGCATCCAGATTCACCAGCCTCGAAAATTTTGAATGGTTTTCGGCACTCCACGAGAATGCGATGATTGTTGAAAAATCCATCCACCCACGGATTGACGCCGAAGTACCCATCCGAGCCGAATTTGATAAATTTGGTTGGGGATCGCTGTTGGACATCACGGGCCCCTACTTTCCTGAATTGGTTTGGCAATTCTATGCCAACTTCGAAGACAAGGGCATCACAGGGTTGCAGCGAGTCCGCACTTTCGTCAAGGGGGTGCTAATCGAGTTCGACACTGCCACTCTTGCAGATCTGTTGAATGTGCCAAATGAGGGCCCTCCGGTGAGCCACAATCAGCTAGACATTTTCTTCTCCGACATCACGTTTCGGATCCCCGAGGCCCGACGTCGCCTTCACTATTTCACTTCTCCGACGGGTTCTCGCTCGAGCGTCCTTCCCACTTCCCTCCCGTTGCTCGATCGCATCATCTGTTATTTCACGGGAGCAAACATCTTGCCGAGGAAGGCCGGGAACAACAAGGTCCGCATTTTGGACTTATACATTATCGATAAGCTGCTAAATGGATTGGGGGGCCATACCTGCGATTCCGGTCGCGTCGATCATTCTCGGTCATATGCGCTCTGTCGCGCATGTTGACCCCACAAAGAACAAGCGGCCATATGCCCCTTTTCCGATTATCATCTCCCGGATTCTATCGGCCCACGGCGTAGATCTCAGTGGCGAGACATCCCTCCTCCCCACCTCTACACAGATGCTCACCCCCCAGGCTATGCAGGGCATGTACTTCATCTTCCGCCAGGGTGCTTGGTACCGTAACCCTTCGAGTCGACATATCACTCCGCACCCCCGTGACCCACCGGTACCTCCACCCGCCATCGATGACCGAGCTTGGGACGATCGTGCACGGGAAGAAGCGGCCCTCGATGATCGCGCCGACCCTCAGGGTCATGTGCCACCACGACAGAGAGCCTCGGGGAGTAGACATCAGGTTTACTCGTCATTGTTTGATGCCTTGGACAACCTCAGCACCAGAATGGCTCGCATTGAGCATCATCTAGGGATTCCGCCCTCTGCTGACGATGTCTCCGCGCCCCCCTATGACAGATCTGGCCTTGACGACATGGAGGATTTGGATGCGGACTCCGCCGATGATTAGGAGCTTTATTTTGTTAGACTGTGTGGAGGACTGTATTCACATTTCTGGACTTTATCATTTCATTCGTATGCTGTGTTGATATTTGTGGACATGCTCTTTATGTGTACGCTATTTTGGAATTTATTAAAGTGTTTGCGTGCTTTATCTTTTCCATTTTACGTTTTTGGGTTTGGTGCATTCGATGTCTTTCTTTCAGGAGTTGTTGATCTTTACCTCTGTCCACCACGTACTCGACATCTAACCAGGGAAGTGTTTTTTTTGCTTTCACATTCTCGATAGTTCTTTTTATATTGTTTTACACTGAGGGCAGTGTCGAGTTCAAAGTGTGGGGGTGAGTCAGTTTTGTTACACATCGTTGCACAACACTTTACAGCACTTTTCACGTAGGATGGAACTATTTGTAGACTAAGAACTCGTGTTTCACTTGATAATCAGATTAATTTGTTAGATTTTGAGATCACCCGGAAAATTGCTTCATGCCTAGTATTGAGTGAGAGGAGTCGTAGTTTCAATGAGAGAGTCTAACATGAACCAGTTATGTATCAACATTTTGTTCAATGCACGTGGTCAAACTTTTACTCATTGATAGTGAATTGGTGAATTGTGAACTAAAAAAAAAAATAAATAAAAAAAATAAAAAAAATAGATTCGAACAACGAACCCTAGAACTTGTCTGATTAGCCCTCGAAGCGAAAATACGAACGATGGTGACTTAGGGATGATTTAGGCGATCTTTGGACCGTTTGAGCCTTTCAATCCTGACCGACACATCATTCATTGCCCCTAGCGACCCCTTTTGAGCCTGAAAAAAATCGAATGGTGTGTGTCAATGACACACAGTTAGCCCCCATTCATCAGTTATTCAATGTCCCACATCAACTACCTGAATCATAGCCTATACACTTTTTCCTACCTACATGTGAGAGAAATAAAACTCCTGTGCACATTGAAATGTTTGAAATACTCCAATAGATTGAAGAGATATGTGTGAAGGAGTCGATGAATTTTTATTCATGAAAAAAAAAAAAAAAGTGGAAAGAAAAGGAAAAAGGAGGAAAATGTATAGCGTTGAAAGCACCCGAAACAAAATTTTGTGGGTGAAAGTTGGTGGACAATGAGAAAGAAAAGGAGACGCTAGAGCTCTGGAATGGATGAAAAGACAATAACTATTGACGAGTCGAAAGTTGAATGAATGTGCTACAGGAATAATGTTTATTGTATCTCACTTTTGATTCCCTATCTTTTATTGTAGCCGTGAGCCTTGGCCTTACGTTATAAGCTTAAAAAGACCTATTAACCAAGTCACTGTCGTTCAACATTTAGTAGAGAGGGGTATGAAATTCAAGCATATGGGGCGTTTCGATAACAAATGAAAATAAGTGATCATGAAACCAAGTAGCTGGAGATGAGTACGAGTCTGACCTGCACACTACACACATCTTGTTCTGTTGATCTTTACTAGGTAAATGTTTGAATTTTGAATTGTGACGAAAACGAATCTTGTGATATGCGAAGCGTGATCTTTTGACTGGGGGTGAATGGATTTGACAAATTGAGAAGTTTTGATTGTGTTACTTGAGTTCTGAATCTGAAATATTTCTCATCCTTATCTTTGTCTGATTTGTTCGAGGACGAACAAAGGTTAAGTGTGGGGGAGTTGATAAGCACGAATTTTATAGCTTTTAGGGTCTTTATTTTGTCGTATTCGAGCTTATCTGGCATTTTTATTCCGGGTTTTGCGCTTAATTCGTCTCATTATGGCTATTTGCAGGTTTGACCAAAAGATGATAAAAGCCAAAGAAAAGAAAGAAAAGTCAAACTTCGCAAGGCCACGTCCGAAATACCCTGAGAAATAGGAAAAACAAGAGAAAGGGCCAAATTCCAGACACATACACGGACCCCGTGCAAGGGTCCGTGTCTAAAGAAGCCAAGAGAATAATTTATTCGAGCCACTCCGGACCCAAGGACGGACCCCGTGCAGGGTCCGTGTCAAGAAACAACCGAGAAAAGAAAATTGCGCGATCATCCGGACCTTCACCCGGACCCCTACACGGGGTCCGTGTCCAGCATCTCCCAGACATATAATTAAATCGCAACTACACGGACCCAAAGCCGGAGGTAGACACGGGGTCCGTGTAACCTAGTTTGAGATCAGATTTCGCGAAGATTTGGAAGAATAAAGGAAAGAAATTTAGAGATTGATGGGGACTTTTTCTGGGAGGCAGAACCCTTAGCAGCCGACTTTTGGGAGAAAAGGCGAGAAATTTCCTGACTCTTGAAGACGGTGACTGTGACACCCCGATCCTCTTTTAAAATAAATACGCAGCGGAAATAAAATTTTCTCTTTTCAAATATACGGAAGGAGTTTCAAAATACATTTCTTCAAATATCTTTACAAAATAAATACATGATCATTTAAATGACATA
>NW_027331251.1:81788-105048 GCF_022965805.1 Primulina eburnea
GACATTTTACTATGGGGTAGATCCTTCTGTGAGATCTATGCTTGATGCGGCAGCAAATGGGAGTTATACAGGAAAACGCCACCGCAGCGCTCGAAATCATATCTACTATGGCCGAGAGCAATGTGGGTTGGCAAGACAACCGCAGGGAGAAGAAGGTCGGATTCCTTGAATGGATGCGTTGACAGCGATTACAGCAAAGCTTGATGGGTTGAACATCAGGTGGCACAGTTACAGGCACAGAGACCAATACCAGTCCAGCCAGTGAATCAGTTCAAGGAAGTGCTGAAACATTTGGTGGATCATCTAGTGACATGCCATTTCTGCCAGATCGTCTTGTGAGGGACTACTGTTTTGGAGGGGACTCAGTGATTATGTGGGGAACAAAGTCGACAACAATACAATCCATACCGTTTCTCATATAACCCCGGTTGGAGGATCATCCGAATTTTGGGTGGAGACCGTCAGAAAATGCTGTTGTGCCATTACAGTTTAATCCTCCACAACACCCTAGCAGCAAAAACCCCCCTCCGCAACCACCTAAACCTCTGCAAGGTGCTGGACCCTCTATGCCACCCGGTTTCAAGCCACAGGATAGCAAGTCAAATCTTGAGAACATGCTCGCCAGTACATTGCCGGGAATGAGATGAGATGGCAAAACCATGATGCCATGGCAGAGTGGAGACGCAACTAGGGCAGTTGGCGACACAGATGGCTACACGAGCTCGGGTTCACTCCTAGTGACACGGAAAGAACCCAAAAGTGTCAATGCAGTCACGGTGATGTCTCCCATAAAGCAGAGGTGGTTGATGTTGAGAAAAATGCGAAGAGAAGGAGTCATCCAAGAAAGGATCCAATGACGTAAGGGAGAAGGTAAGTCTCTAAACTTGAACTCCAATGTTGATATTAATTCACTACCATTTCCCCAACGAGCTAAGCAACTGCAATTGGATACTCAATTTTCAAAATTCCTTGAGATTTTCAAAGCTGCACATAAATATCCCATTTGCAGAAGCTTTAGCTCAAATGCCCTCATGTGCAAAATTTCTTAAAGAATCTTATCAAACAAGAGGAAATTGGTTGACTTTGAGACAGTTAAGCTTTCGGGGAATGTTCTGCTATTTTACAAAATAAATTACCTCCAAAGCTTAAGGATCCAGGTAGTTTCTCTATCCCTTGTACCATAGGAACTTCATTTTTTGCTAAAGCCTTGTGTGATTTAGGTGCAAGCTTTAATTTGATGCCTTATTCATGTTTTGAGAAACTAGGAATAGGTGAAGTGAAACCAACTACAATTTCTCTACAGTTAGCTGATAGATCAATTAAATTTCCTAGGGGAGTTGTAGAGGATGTGTTGGTGAAAGTGACAAGTTTTTTTTTCCCAGTGGATTTTGTTGTGTTAGACATGGAAGAGGATCGTGAGATTCCTCTAATTTTAGGAAGACCATTTTTAGCCACTGGGAAAGCTCTGATAGATGTTCAAAAGGGTGAGTTAGTGTTGAGACTGAATGATGAGAGCGTGGTGTTTAATGTTTTTCAGTCCATCAAATATCCTAATGATAAATCTGATTGTTTTCGAATTGTGCACTGACGAGGTTGTTGAGTGTGGTTTGCAGGGATTGATATGTGAGATCCTTTGGAAGTTTGTTTGACCCATACCTGTCTAGGAAAGTTGGAGATGAAAGATTGGGGAGCTTGGACGTATTCTGAAATCACTTAAACCTTCCATAGAAGAACCCCCATCCCTCGAACTCAAACCACTTTCTCTTTATTTAAAATATTATTTTTGAAAGAAGATAAACTGTCAGTAATTTTTTCTTCTTCCTTGACAGGTGATGAGAAAGATAAACTTCTGCTGAGTATTGCTGAAGCGCGGCTTACAATGTAATATCATTCCAAGCTTGAGGGCACAGATAATCGAGACCCATTTGTAATATTGTATGATATTTACTATGGGCGGAAGCCGCTATTTGATGGGTGCTCTCCATAGTCAAGCTATAGACTATAAATTTAGCGCTTGCTGGGAGGCAACCCCGTGTTTTGTTTTCTATTTTCGTTTTTTTTTAATTTTCGTTTTGTTTTATTCTTATCTCGTGAGCTGATCTCAGTGTTTGGTGGTGCAGGTAATTTATTCACCGGTGGCGGATTTATAAGGCATGGGATTCTATAAAAACGACGGATTCAGAACGCCAAATAGGCCAGGGAAGTTTCTGTACAATTCCTGCATCTTGTGTGCTTGGTTGCGTTTAAATTTTGTTGTGCAGATGTTCTCGAATTATTCTTTCCTGGCTTGCATTATGTGTTGGGTTAGAGTGCGTAGGGATATTTTTCAAAAAAAAAAAAAAAAAAAAAATTGGGGTGAAATACCGAGTCTGAACGGACCCCGCCCCGGACCCGTACACGGGGTCCGTGTACTTAACTCTCAATTTTGCCAACTTCCGAGTCTGCACGGATCTAATCCCGGACCCCTACACGGGTCCGTGTCCTCCACTTTCAGAATTTTCAAACTTGCGCATGAGCACGGACCTAAGGACGGACCCCTACACGGGGTCCGTGCCTTCTATTTTCGCGACTTCTCAGAATAAAATCGCGCAGAGTTTTTCTTCAAATCCCTAAATACCCAAATCGATTCCCTCCGTTCCCGTCGCCGCCTTCACACCACCACTCACACCGCCGCCCCGTCGCCGCCTTGCGCCACCACTGCTCTTCTCGCGCCGCTTTTCACCACCACCACCACACTCTCTTTCAATCTCCAAACGTGCGTCGCTTTCTCGCCGCCGCCCTTCACGCCGCCGACCACCCTCCGTCGCGGTACCTTCATCTTTTTACCGGTAAGCGGGGCTTGTCTTCTCTCGATTTGCTAAGTATCGGTGTTGGGGAGTTTGGGTACCATAAAAAGACAATTGTCGCAAATTCGTTCGATTATTGCTTGGATTGTTTGAGATTTGTGCGTTCTTGCATCGGGTCTGCTCTCGGATATTTTGTTGTTGAGCATTGTTCAATGTGGGTTGACTAGCATCAGGTATTGGTTAGTTGGAGTGAATTCGTACTGTTGTGGTGAATTTTTGGTTGGTGTACGTGTTTGTCGGGGAATTTGAGATTGGTTTAGTGGATTATTGTTATTGAATTGTTGAAATTTCAGATATCATCGCTTGAATCAATATGCCACCCCGCAAACAGATCAGTAAGCGCCCGAGCCGGTACCTCATCCCCCTATGATGCATCCAGATTCACCAGCCTCGAAAATTTTGAATGGTTTTCGGCACTCCACGAGATGCGATGTTGTTGAAAATCCCTCACCCACGGTGACGCCGAGTACCCATCCGAGGCGAATTTGATAAATTTGGTTGGGGATCGCTGTTGGACATCACGGGCCCCTACTTTCCTGATTGGTTTGCAATTCTATGCCAACTCGAAGACAAGGGCATCACAGGGTTGCAGCGAGTCCGCCCCTTTCGTCAAGGGGGTGCTAATCGAGTTCGACACTGCCACTCTTGCAGATCTGTTGAATGTGCCAAATGAGGGCCCTCCGGTGAGCCACAATCAGCTAGACATTTTCTTCTCCACATCACGTTTCGATCCCCGAGGCCCGACGTCGCCTTCACTATTTCACTTCTCCGACGGGTTCTCGCTCGAGCGTCCTTCCCACTTCCCTCCCGTTGCTCGATCGCATCATCTGTATTTTCACGGGAGCAAACATCTTGCCGAGGAAGGCCGGGAACAACAGGTCCGCATTTTGGACTTATACATTATCGATAAGCTGCTAAATGGATTGGGGGGCCATACCTGCGATTCCGGTCGGTCGATCATTCTCGGTCATTGCGCTCTGTCGCGCATGTTGACCCCACAAAGAACAAGCGGCCATATGCCCCTTTTCCGATTATCACTCCCGGATTCTATCGGCCCACGGCGTTGATCTCAGTGGGCGACATCCCTCCTCCCCACCTCTACACAGATGCTCACCCCCCAGGCTATGCAGGGCATGTACTTCATCTTCCGCCAGGGTGCTTGGTACCGTAACCCTTCGGTCGACATATCACTCCGCACCCCCGTGACCCACGTACCTCCCCCCCCATCGATGACCGAGCTTGGACGATGTGCACGGGAAGAAGCGGCCCTCGATGATCGCGCCGACCCTCAGGGTCATGTGCCACCACGACAGAGAGCCTCGGGGAGTGACATCGTTTACTCGTCATTGTTTGATGCCTTGGACAACCTCGCACCAGAAAGGCTCGCATTGAGATCATCTAGGGATTCCGCCCTCTGCGACTGTCTCCGCGCCCCCCTGACAGATCTGGCCTTGACACATGGAGGATTTGGATGCGGACTCCGCCGATGATTAGGAGCTTTATTTGTTGAGTGTGTGGAGGACTGTATTACATTTCTGAGCTTTATCATTTCATTCGTATGCTGTGTTGATATTTGTGGACATGCTCTTTTGTGTACGCTATTTTGGATTTATTAAGTGTTTGCGTGCTTTATCTTTTCCATTTTACGTTTTTGGGTTTGGTGCATTCGTGTCTTTCTTTCAGGAGTTGTTGATCTTTACCTCTGTCCACCACGTACTCGACATCTAACCAGGGAGTGTTTTTTTGCTTTCCACATTCTCGATAGTTCTTTTTATATTGTTTTACACTGAGGGCAGTGTCGAGTTCAAAGTGTGGGGGTGAGTCAGTTTTGTTACACTCGTTGCACAACACTTTACAGCACTTTTCACGTAGGATGGAACTATTTGTAGACTAAGAACTCGTGTTTCACTTGATAATCAGATTAATTGTTAGATTTTGAGATCACCCGGAAAATTGCTTCATGCCTAGTATTGAGTGAGAGGAGTCGTAGTTTCAATGAGAGAGTCTAACATGAACCAGTTATGTATCAACATTTTTTTCAATGCACTGGTCAAACTTTTACTCATTGATAGTGAATTGGTGAATTGTGAACTAAAAAAAAAAATAAATAAAAAAATAAAAAAAATAGATTCGAACAACGACCCTAGAACTTGTCTGATTAGCCCTCGAAGCGAAAATACAACGATGGTGACTTAGGGATGATTTAGGCGATCTTTGGACCGTTTGAGCCTTTCAATCCTGACCGACACATCATTCATTGCCCCTAGCGACCCCTTTTGAGCCTGAAAAAAATCGAATGGTGTGTGTCAATGACACACAGTTAGCCCCCATTCTCAGTTATTCAATGTCCCACATCACTCCTGAATCATAGCCTATACACTTTTTCCTACCTACATGTGAGAGAAATAAAACTCCTGTGCACATTGAATGTTTGAAATACTCAATAGATTGAAGAGATATGTGTGAGGGTCGATGAATTTTATTCATGAAAAAAAAAAAAAAAGTGGAAAGAAAAGGAAAAAGGAGGAAAATGTATAGCGTTGAAAGCACCCGAAACAAAATTTTGTGGGTGAAAGTTGGTGGACAATGAGAAAGAAAAGGAGACGCTAGAGCTCTGGAATGGATGAAAAGACAATAACTATTGACGAGTCGAAAGTTGAATGAATGTGCTACAGGAATAATGTTTATTGTATCTCACTTTTGATTCCCTATCTTTTATTGTAGCCGTAGGCCTTGGCCTTACGTTATAAGCTTAAAAAGACCTATTAACCAAGTCACTGTCGTTCAACTTTAGTAGAGAGGGTTGAAATTCAAGCATTGGGGCGTTTCGATAACAAATGAAAATAAGTGATCATGAAACCAAGTAGCTGGAGATGAGTACGAGTCTGACCTGCACACTACACACATCTTGTTCTGTTGATCTTTACTAGGTAAATGTTTGAATTTTGAATTGTGACGAAACGAATCTTGTGTATGCGAAGCGTGATCTTTGACTGGGGGTGAATGATTTGACAAATTGAGAAGTTTTGATTGTGTTACTTGAGTTCTGAATCTGAAATATTTCTCATCCTTATCTTTGTCTGATTTGTTCGAGGACGAACAAAGGTTAAGTGTGGGGGAGTTGATAAGCACGAATTTTATAGCTTTTAGGGTCTTTATTTTGTCGTATTCGAGCTTATCTGGCTTTTTATTCCGGGTTTTGCGCTTAATTCGTCTCATTATGGCTATTTGCAGGTTTGACCAAAACAATGATAAAGCCAAAGAAAAGAAAGAAAAGTCAAACTTCGCAAGGCCACGTCCGAAATACCCTGAGAAATGGAAAAACAAGAGAAAGGGCCAAATTCCCGACACATACAGGACCCCGTGCAAGGGTCCGTGTCTAAAGAAGCACAGAGAATAATTTATTCGAGCCACTCGGACCCAAGGACGGACCCCGTGCAGGGTCCGTGTCAAGAAAACAACCGAGAAAAGAAAATTGCGCGATCATCCGGACCTTCACCCGGACCCTACACGGGGTCCGTGTCCAGCATCTCCCAGACATATATTAAATCGCAACTACACCGGACCCAAAGCCGGAGGTAGACACGGGGTCCGTGTAACCTAGTTTGAGATCAGATTCGCGAAGATTTGGAAGATAAAGGAAAGAAATTAGAGATTGATGGGGACTTTTTCTGGGAGGCAGAACCCTTAGCAGCCGACTTTTGGGAGAAAAGGCGGAAATTTCCTGACTCTTGAAGACGGTGACTGTGACACCCCGATCCTCTTTTAAAATAATACGCAGCGGAATAAAATTTTCTCTTTTCAAAATATACGAAGGAGTTTCAAATACATTTCTTCAAATATCTTTACAAAATAAATACATGATCATTTAAATGACATAACAAAAACAAACATCATTCCTATGATCATGCATGTCTCCACCTGCTGGCCTACTGAAAAACCATGTCTCGGGCACATTCTCAACATCTTTTTAAACCTCGCCCATGCTGAATTCAGTGATTCCCCATCTCTCTGTCTAAATTAAGTGATTTCATTCCGCAGTTGTGTAATCTTAGTAGGGGTAAAATACCTGTGCATGAAGAACTCAACTAGCCCATCCCAAGTAGTGATAGAACCAGCTGGAAGGTCGCGAAGCCACTCCATAGCTTCTCCTTGCAAGGAGAATGGAAATAGTCTGAGTCGAATGGCATCAGTACTCACCCCATTGCACTTAATTGTATCACAAATCGACAGAAAATTCTCCAGATGTGCATTGGGATCTTCAGAAGGTGCTCCTCCAAATTTGACTTGAAGTTGGATCATCTGGATGATGCCTGGCTTCAGCTCGAATGAATTAGCCTGAATCGTAGGGCGGATGATACTAGACCCATAACCTCCAAATGCTGGCCTATGAAGCTCCATCAGAGTGCGATTATCCTCTTCCCCGGCCATTTCCTCAGCTTCTGGTTTATGGTCCAAATCAGATTCGGATTCAAAAGACAAGTTGTTGTTCCTTCGATTTCTGCGGATGCTGCGAAGGGTGCTTTCAATCTCCAGATCAAGTGGCACTAGATTTTTGACGTCCTGAGCACGGTTCATATAACACGAGCTAAACCCCTGAAATCAAAAATTTAAGTGCACAATTACTCCAAAAGAGTATATAATAAGAAAAACTGAAACAAAATTAATTAAAATACTAAAGAATAGAATAACTGAAAAATTTAAAGCTAAGAATAAAAGCCTAGTCTCAAACAAATAATTTATCCTAATATTAAATAAATAGTCCCCGGCAACGGCGCCAAAAACTTGACCGACGATTTCGGTTGGGAATAATTCTAGCAAGCGGACTAGGTCAAGTTATAGTAAATGGACGAACAGTCCAAGTATCGATCCCACAGAGACTATTATTTAAGTACCAAGAATTTATTATTTGATTTAATCTAGGCAACGATAAAAAGTGATTTGATGATTATTTAAACTAATTAAATTGAACTAATTTATGATAAGTAGATGACTAGAATCAGATTAACAGAAACGCTTGGAATTCGGGGGTTTTCGAATTTAAATAAAGTGACCGGGACACACAACGGTAAAAAACTCAGATTTTATCACGCACTGGAATAATTTAACCACAGGTTATTCGCTGTCACGATGCAATTCTCTAATTTAATTATAAATCTATTTCTAGAATTTATAATCCTATTTTCATTTAACAGTCCAATTATTTCTAATTGAATTTAATTAAACAAAAACGCATTTAACAATGATAGAATCGCAGCTGTCGCCTAAAATCGCACACTGAAATCGAATACTATTTCTAGTCGATTTAACCGTGTGTTGATTAATATTTTTGAAGCTAAATTCAATCTATTTTCTTTCGAGTCAAGATCAAACAACAAACATGCAATTAATTGGCCAAATTAAAAGCATGAAAATTATGCAAATATTAATCAATAACAAGAAACAATTTTATTAATCAAACGATCCAATGAATAAACAAATCAATCGTTTGTCCCAATCGTGGTCCCGATCAACAGAGAAACTACTCCATAAATTCAAAACTAAAATCAAATCTAATGTTTGAATTCATGTCTGAAATTACGAAAATAAAAGAGAAGAGAAATCTCAGTGATGATGTGCGGGTCTTGCGTGTTGAAGCGCGCGATTTCCTCTCGTCTCTCCCGATTTTCTCCCAAGCCGTCACCGTCTTCAAGAGTCAGGAAATTCTCGCCTTTTCTCCCAAAAGTCGGCTGCTAAGGGTTCTGCCTCCCAGAAAAAAGTCCCCATCAATCTCTAAATTTCTTTCCTTTATTCTTCCAAATCTTCGCGAAATCTGATCTCAAACTAGGGTACACGGACCCCGTGTCTACCTCCGGCTTTGGGTCCGTGTAGTTGCGATTTAATTATATGTCTGGGAGATGCTGGACACGACCCCGTGTAGGGGTCCGGGTGAAGGTCCGGATGATCGCGCCAATTTTCTTTTCTCGGTTGTTTCTTGACACGGACCCTGCACGGGGTCCGTCCTTGGGTCCGGAGTGGCTCGAATAAATTATTCTCTTGGCTTCTTTAGACACGGACCCTTGCACGGGGTCCGTGTATGTGTCTGGAATTTGGCCCTTTCTCTTGTTTTTCCTATTTCTCCGGGTATTTCGGACGTGGCCTTGCGAAGTTTGACTTTCTTTCTTTTCTTTGGCTTTTATCATCTTTTGGTCAAACCTGCAAATAGCCATAATGAGACGAATTAAGCGCAAAACCCGGAATAAAAATGCCAGATAAGCTCGAATACGACAAAATAAAGACCCTAAAAGCTATAAAATTCGTGCTTATCATCCATCCGTTTGAGGATGACAAGTAGTAGATTACAACTTTATTGTGCAAAGTTTAGCCCATAAAGTAATCCATAAATAGAATCCCTCCCCTTCTTAGTCCTAGGCAACTCCAAAATAAAGTCTATAGAAATGTCAGTCCAATTTCTTTTAAGAATAGCACGCAAAAGTGTTCCCAAAGTTCTATTTACAACTTCAGTTTGTCCATCCGTTTGAGGATGACAAGTAGTAGAAAACAACAATTTTGTGCCAAGTTTATCCCATAAAGTATTCCAAAAATAGAATCCTTCCCCTTCTTAGTCCTAGGCTACCCCAAAATAAAGTCCATAGAAATGTCAATCCAAGTTCTTTTAAGAATAGCACGCAAAAGTGTTCCCAAAGTTCTATTTCCAACTTCAGTTTATCCATCCGTTTGAGGATGACAAGTAGTAGATTACTACTTTATTGTGCAAAGTTTAGCCCATAAAGTAATCTATAAATAGAATCCCTCCCCTTCTTAGTCCTAGGCAACCCCAAAATAAAGTCCATAGAAATTTCAGTTCAAGTTCTTTTAAGAATAGCACGCAAAAGTGTTACTAAAGTTCTATTTACAACTTCAGTTTGTCCATCCGTTTGAGGATGACAAGTAGTAGATTACTACTTTATTGTGCAAAGTTTAGCCCATAAAGTAATCCATAAATAGAATCCCTCCCCTTCTTAGTCCTAGGCAACCCCAAAATAAAGTCCATAGAAATGTCACTCCAAGTTCTTTTAAGAATAGCACGCAAAAGTGTTCCTAAAGTTCTATTTACAACTTCAGTTTGTCCATCCGTTTGAGGATGACAAGTAGTAGAAAACAACAATTTTGTGTAAAAGTTTTTCCTATAAAGTATTCCAAAAATAGAATCCCTCCCCTTCATAGTCCTAGGCTACCCCAAAATAAAGTCCATAGAAATGTCAGTCCAAGTTCTTTTTAAGAAATGCACGCAAAATTGTTCCCAAAGTTCTATTGACAACTTCAGTTTGTCCATCCGTTTGAGGATGACAAGTAGTAGAATACAACTTTATTGTGCAAAGTTTAGCCCATAAAGTAATCCATAAATAGAATCCCTCCCCTTCTTAGTCCTAGGCAACCCCAAAATAAAGTCCTAGAAATGTCAATCCAAGTTCTTTTTAAGAATAGCACGCAGAAGTGTTCCCAAAGTTCTATTGACAACTTCAGTTTGTCCATCTGTTTGAGGATGACAAGTAGTAGATTACTATTTTATTGTGTAAAGTTTAGCACATAAAGTAATCCATAAATAGAATCCCTCCCCTTCTTAGTCCTAGGCAACCCCAAAATAAAGTCCATAGAAATGTCAGTCCAAGTTCTTTTTAAGAATACCACGCAAAAGTGTTCCCAAAGTTCTATTGACAACTTCAGTTTGTCCATCCGTTTGAGGATGACAAGTAGTAGATTACAACTTTATTGTGCAAAGTTTAGCCCATAAAGTAATCCATAAATAGAATCCCTCCCCTTCTTAGTCCTAGGCAACCCCAAAATAAAGTCCACAGAAATGTCAGTCCAAGTTCTTTTTAAGAAATGCACGCAAAAGTGTTCCCAAAGTTCTATTGACAACTTCAGTTTGTCCATCCGTTTGAGGATGACAAGTAGTAGATTACAACTTTATTGTGCAAAGTTTAGCCCATAAAGTAATCCATAAATAGAATCCCTCCCCTTCTTAGTCCTAGGCTACTCCAAAATAAAGTCCATAGAAATGTCAATCCAAGTTCTTTTTAAGAATAGCACGCAGAAGTGTTCCCAAAGTTCTATTGACAACTTCAGTTTGTCCATCCGTTTGAGGATGACAAGTAGTAGATTACTACTTTATTGTGCAAAGTTTAGCACATAAAGTAATCCATAAATAGAATCCCTCCCCTTCTTAGTCCTAGGCAACCCCAAAATAAAGTCCATAGAAATGTCAGTCCAAGTTCTTTTAAGAAAAGCACGCAAAAGTGTTCCCAAAGTTCTATTGACAACTTCAGATTGTCCATCCGTTCGAGGATGACAAGTAGTAGATTACAACTTTATTATGCAAAGTTTAGCCGATAAAGTAATCCAAAATAGAATGTCTCCCCTTCTTAGTCCTAGGTAACTCCAAAATAAAGTCTATAGAAATGTCAGTCCAAGTTCTTTTAAGAATAGCACGTAAAAGTGTTCCCAAAGTTCTATTTACAACTTTAGTTTGTCCATCCGTTTGAGGATGACAAGTAGTAGAAAACAACAATTTTGTGCCAAGTTTATCCCATAAAGTATTCCAAAAATAGAATCCCTCCCCTTCTTAGTCCTAGGCTACCCCAAAATAAAGTCCATAGAAATGTCAATCCAAGTTCTTTTAAGAATAGCACGCAAAAGTGTTCCCAAAGTTCTATTGACAACTTCAGTTTGTCCATCCGTTTGAGGATGACAAGTAGTAGATTACTACTTTATTGTGCAAAGTTTAGCCCATAAAGTAATCCATAAATAGAATACCTCCCCTTCTTAGTCCTAGGCAACCCCAAAATAAAGTCCATAGAAATGTCACTCCAAGTTCTTTTAAGAATAGCACGCAAAACTGTTCCTAAAGTTCTATTTACAACTTCAGTTTGTCCATCCGTTTGAGGATGACAAGTAGTAGATTACAACTTTATTGTGCAAAGTTTAGCCCATAAAGTATTCAAAAAATAGAATCCCTCCCCTTCTTAGTCCTAGGCTACCCCAAAATAAAGTCTATATAAATGTCGGTCCAAGTTCTTTTTAAGAATAGCACACAAAAGTGTTCCCAAAGTTCTATTGAAAACTTCAATTTGTCCATCCGTTTGAGGATGACAAGTAGTAGATTACAACTTTATTGTGCAAAGTTTAGCCCATAAAGTAATCCATAAATAGAATCCCTCTCCTTCTTAGACCCCAAAATAAAGTCCATAGAAATGTAAGTCCAAGTTCTTTTTAAGAATAGCACGCAAAAGTGTTCCCAAAGTTCTATTGACAACTTCAGATTGTCCATCCGTTTGAGGATGACAAGTAGTAGATTACAACTTTATTGTGCAAAGTTTAGCCCATAAAGTAATCCATAAATAGAATCCCTCCCCTTCTTAGTCCTAGACAACCCCAAAATAAAGTCCATATTAATGTCAGTCCAAGTTCTTTTCAGAATAGCACGCAAAAGTGTTCCCAAAGTTCTATTTACAACTTCAGTTTGTCCATCCGTTTGAAGATGACAAGTAGTAGAAAACAACAATTTTGTGCCAAGTTTTTCCCATAAAGTATTCCAAAAATAGAATCCCTCCCCTTCTTAGTCCTAGGCTACCCCAAAATAAAGTCCAAAGAAATGTCAAGCCAAGTTCTTTTAATACTAGCACGCAAAAGTGTTCCCAAAGTTCTATTAACAACTTCAGTTTGTCCATCCGTTTGAGGATTACAAGTAGTAGATTACTACTTTATTGTGCAAAGTTTAGCCCATAAAGTAATCCAAAAATAGAATCCCTCCCCTTCTTAGTCCTAGGCTACCCCAAAATAAAGTCCATAGAAATGTGAGTCCAAGTTCTTTTTAAGAAATGCACGCAAAAGTGTTCCCAAAGTTCTATTGACAACTTCAGTTTGTCCATCCGTTTGAGGATGACAAGTAGTAGATTACAACTTTATTGTGCAAAGTTTAGCCCATAAAGTAATCCAAAAATAGAATCCCTCCCCTTCTTAGTCCTAGGCAACTCCAAAATGAAGTCTATAGAAATGTCAGTCTAATTTCTTTTAAGAATAGCACGCAAAAGTGTTGCCAAAGTTCTATTTACAACTTCAGTTTGTCCATCCGTTTGAGGATGACAAGTAGTAGAAAACAACAATTTTGTGCCAAGTTTATCCCATAAAGTATTCCAAAAATAGAATCGCTCCCCTTCTTAGTCCTAGGCTACCCCAAAATAAAGTCCATAGAAATGTCAATCCAAGTTCTTTTAAGAATAGCACGTAAAAGTGTTCCCAAAGTTCTATTTACAACTTCAGTTTATCCATCCGTTTGAGGATGACAAGTAGTAGATTACTACTTTATTGTGCAAAGTTTAGCCCATAAAGTAATCTATAAATAGAAACCCTCCCCTTCTTAGTCCTAGGCAACCCCAAAATAAAGTCCATAGAAATGTCAGTCCAAGTTCTTTTAAGAATAGCACGCAAAAGTGTTACTAAAGTTCTATTTACAACTTCAGTTTGTCCATCCGTTTGAGGATGACAAGTAGTAGATTACTACTTTATTGTGCAAAGTTTAGCCCATAAAGTAATCCATAAATAGAATCACTCCCCTTCTTAGTCCTAGGCAACCCCAAAATAAAGTCCATAGAAATGTCACTCCAAGTTCTTTTAAGAATAGCACGCAAAAGTGTTCCTAAAGTTCTATTTACAACTTCAGTTTGTCCATCCGTTTGAGGATGACAAATAGTAGAAAACAACAATTTTGTGCCAAGTTTTTCCTATAAAGTATTCCAAAAATAGAATCCCTCCCCTTCTTAGTCCTAGGCTACCCCAAAATAAAGTCCATAGAAATGTCAGTCCAAGTTCTTTTTAAGAAATGCACGCAAAAGTGTTCCCAAAGTTCTATTGACAACTTCAGTTTGTCCATCCGTTTGAGGATGACAAGTAGTAGATTACAACTTTATTGTGCAAAGTTTAGCCCATAAAGTAATCCATAAATAGAATCCCTCCCCTTCTTAGTCCTAGGCAACCCCAAAATAAAGTCCATAGAAATGTCAGTCCATGTTCTTTTTAAGAATAGCACGCAAAAGTGTTCCCAAAGTTCTATTGACAACTTCAGTTTGTCCATCCGTTTGAGGATGACAAGTAGTAGATTACAACTTTATTGTGCAAAGTTTAGCCCATAAAGTAATACATAAATAGAATCCCTCCCCTTCTTAGTCCTAGGCAACCCCAAAATAAAGTCCATAGAAATGTCAGTCCAAGTTCTTTTTAAGAATAGCACGCAAAAGTGTTCCCAAAGTTCTATTGACAACTTCAGTTTGTCCATCCGTTTGAGGATGACAAGTAGTAGATTACAACTTTATTGTGCAAAGTTTAGCCCATAAAGTAATCCATAAATAGAATCCCTCCCCTTCTTAGTCCTAGACAACCCCAAAATTAAGTCAATAGAAATGTACAGTCCATGTTCTTTTTAAGAATAGCACGCAAAAGTGTTCCCAAAGTTCTATTGACAACTTCAGTTTGTCCATCCGTTTGAGGATGACAAGTAGTAGATTACAACTTTATTGTGCAAAGTTTAGCCCATAAAGTAATCCATAAATAGAATCCCTCCCCTTCTTAGTCCTAGAGAACCCCAAAATAAAGTCCATAGAAATGTCAGTCCAAGTTCTTTTTAAGAATAGCACGCAAAAGTGTTCCCAAAGTTCTATTGACAACTTCAGATTGTCCATCCGTTCGAGGATGACATGTAATAGATTACAACTTTATTGTGCAAAGTTTAGCCCATAAAGTAATACATAAATAGAATCCCTCCCCTTCTTAGTCCTAGGCAACCCCAAAATAAAGTCCATAGAAATGTCAGTCCATGTTCTTTTTAAGAATAGCACGCAAAAGTGTTCCCAAAGTTCTATTTACAACTTCAGTTTGGCCATCCGTTTGAGGATGACAAGTAGTAGAAAACAACAATTTTGTGCCAAGTTTTTCCCATAAAGTATTCCAAAAATAGAATCCCTCCCCTTCTTAGTCCTAGGCTACCCTAAAATAAAGTCATAGAAATGTCAATCCAAGTTCTTTTAATAATAGCACGCAAAAGTGTTCCCAAAGTTCTATTTACAACTTCAGTTTGTCCATCCGTTTGAGGATGACATGTAATAGATTACAACTTTATTGTGCAAAGTTTAGCCCATAAAGTAATTCAAAAATAGAATGCCTCCCCTTCTTAGTCCTAGGCAACCCCAAAATAAAGTCCATAGAAATGTCAGTCCATGTTCTTTTTAAGAATAGCACGCAAAAGTGTTCCCAAAGTTCTATTTACAACTTCAGTTTGGCCATCCGTTTGAGGATGACAAGTAGTAGAAAACAACAATTTTGTGCCAAGTTTTTCCCATAAAGTATTCCAAAAATAGAATCCCTCCCCTTCTTAGTCCTAGGCTACCCCAAAATAAAGTTCATAGAAATGTCAGTCCAAGTTCTTTTTAAGAATATCACGCAAAAGTGTTCCCAAAGTTCTATTGACAACTTCAGTTTGTCCATCCGTTTGAAGATGACAAGTAGTAGATTACAACTTTATTGTGCAAAGTTTAGCCATTAAAGTAATACATAAATAGAATCCCTCCCCTTCTTAGTCCTAGGCAACCCCAAAATAAAGTCCATAGAAATGTCAGTCCAAGTTCTTTTTAAGAATAGCACGCAAAAGTGTTCCCAAAGTTCTATTTACAACTTCAGTTTGTCCATCCGTTTGAGGATGACAAGTAGTAGAAAACAACAATTTTGTGCCAAGTTTTTCCCATAAAGTATTCCAAAAATAGAATCCCTCCCCTTCTTAGTCCTAGGCTACCCCAAAATAAAGTCATAGAAATGTCAATCCAAGTTCTTTTAATAATAGCACGCAAAAGTGTTCCCAAAGTTCTATTTACAACTTCAGTTTGTCCATCCGTTTGAGGATGACATGTAATAGATTACAACTTTATTGTGCAAATTTTAGCCCATAAAGTAATTCAAAAATAGAATGCCTCCCCTTCTTAGTCCTAGGCAACCCCAAAATAAAGTCCATAGAAATGTCAGTCCATGTTCTTTTTAAGAATAGCACGCAAAAGTGTTCCCAAAGTTCAATTTACAACTTCAGTTTGGCCATCCGTTTGAGGATGACAAGTAGTAGAAAACAACAATTTGGTGCCAAGTTTTTCCCATAAAGTATTCCAAAAATAGAATCCCTCCCCTTCTTAGTCCTAGGCTACCCCAAAATAAAGTTCATAGAAATGTCAGTCAAAGTTCTTTTTAAGAATATCACGCAAAAGTGTTCCCAAAGTTCTATTGACAACTTCAGTTTGTCCATCCGTTTGAAGATGACAAGTAGTAGATTACAACTTTATTGTGCAAAGTTTAGCCCATAAAGTAATACATAAATAGAATCCCTCCCCTTCTTAGTCCTAGGTAACCCCAAAATAAAGCCCATAGAAATGTCAGTCCAAGTTCTTTTTAAGAAATGCACGCAAAAGTGTTCCCAAAGTTCTATTTACTACTTCAGTTTGGCCATCCGTTTGAGGATGACAAGTAGTAGAAAACAACAATTTTTTGCCAAGTTTTTCCCATATAGTATTCCAAAAATAGAATCCCTCCCCTTCTTAGTCCTAGGCTACCCCAAAATAAAGTTCATAGAAATGGCAGTCCATGTGACACCCTGACCCGATACAATTAAAATACAGCGGAATTTAAAATTTTCTTTCAAATGGAAGGAGTTTCAAAATACATTTCATAAAAGTGTTTACAAAATAACAACATGATCATTCCAATGACATAACAAAATACAAAATATCATTAGTGTGATCATGCTACAAAATCTTCCTCCCAACGGTGTATGCATATGACCCCAATCCACAGTCAACGTCCCGGGCCGCCACTCTGATCTGCATCACATGAAATAACTGGAATGAGAATAAATCTCAGCAAGTGGAACTCTTACATAGCAATGACAATAAACTCTGTAAAACATAGCTTTGAAATCATAAATACCATCAGCTCTGAAACATGAACTCTGAACATAAATATCATAACAATAGCAATAGCAATGAGATGGTATTTCTTTTACTCTGGTTGGATTGATATCAATAGTAACTCTGTCTGTGGGTGCAAATATCCCATCGATATAAATACCGATAACTGTGAGGGATATAAGCCTATGGGCGTTGATCAACTAATTGCATGCAATGCTCTGACTATGATTAATCAATCCAATAAAAACATTTGAACTCTGAATATCATTTAAAGCCGTCCTTTCGCAATCTCTATCTTTTCTCTTGTATTCCCTTTATAACAATAGTGAGACATCAATGCCTCCAATAGATAATCAATGGGATCAATACATAACAATAAATCAATGGAAGGGAATAACACTTTGAAACCTTTAAAACACAATACATATAATATCATGTGAGCAACAAGGATGAAATTCCACTTACAACCCAATAGAACACCTCAAACTTAGCTCTTGGTCAACACCTACAACAATAATCCATAAATAACACCAACATCAACTCTATATCCAAGAATCCATAACAATAAATCCAAAAATCCACAAGAATAACAAACCCAAGATAACTCTCAACTCTAAACCATAAAAGAATCGCACCAAAAGCTTACCTAAGCTTCCTAGCACCAAGGAGAACGTCGATCTCAACTCGAATCGTCAAAAAGAAGCTTGGATTGAGGATAGGAAATGAAAGAAATGAGGGAAAACCCTAAGAAATGGAGAGAATTCGAAATGAAAGAGAAGAGAAAAAGGTAAAGTGATGGCCAACCACTCCAAAAAGCACTAAATATCTCGCCCATACCTCCACCGCGGGTGCGGCAACACAAGGACTGCGGGTGCGCCAAGCCTACGACCAAAAACCATTTTCTGAACCACTGAGACCGCGGGTGCGGCGCTGTAAGGACCGCGGGGGCGCTCCTGTATCGGTCCTGCCACAGCGTACTCTGCGCACAGCTTCTTCAAAGATCGCCTCAGAAATGCCTCTTCCCATCCGAATTAGAAAAAGTGGTAAACTAAAAAGTTGTAGCTCTATGTCGTATCTTGACTCCCTCAAAATTTCAGATCATTTGGAGGTCTGAGTAAAAGTTATGCTAAATCTCCCAACATGTGTCACTGGAGGAACGTCGAATCACACGACACACTTCGGGACACGTTTGGCTTACCTTCCACAATGATTTGAACAAAACTCAAAATACGAAAGTTATAGCCTTATGTCTATCTAACCACTCCAATTGGCCTCACCTCATTTGGATCAATATACCATTTATCATGAATTTAATCGTAACGCCGCTACAATAACACTGCACATCATCTAAAACCAACCATACTAAAATCATAAATCGAAACTCTTAACATCCAAACTATACTTAAACTTACCCAAATAGCCAATAATCATACAAAATCTTAAACCATACCGTACACCGGGCTCGGCTATTACAATCTCCCCTCCTTAGAGAAATTTCGTCCCCGAAATTGACGTCACTACACGAACAACTCAGGATACCTCTCTCTCATCTCAACCTCTGGTTCTATCCTCTTAGGTGGCATCCTCTACTCTACAATGTGCTCACAAAAGACATATCAATATACAACAACGGATAGATGCAAGAAAACATACCCGGACAGTTGAAAGTAGACGAAGTCATATGCATTGGTCCGAAGAACACCGCTCTGATACCACTAAATGTGACACCCTGACCCGATACAATTAAAATACAGTGGAATTTAAAATTTTCTTTCAAATGGAAGGAGTTTCAAAATACATTTCATAAAAGTGTTTACAAAATAACAACATGATCATTCCAATGACATAACAAAATACAAAATATCATTAGTGTGATCATGCTACAAAATCTTCCTCCCAACGGTGTATGCATATGACCCCAATCCACAGTCAACGTCCCGGGCCGCCACTTTGATCTGCATCACATGAAATAACTGGAATGAGAATAAATCTCAGCAAGTGGAACTCTTACATAGCAATGACAATAAACTCTGTAAAACATAGCTTTGAAATCATAAATACCATCAGCTCTGAAACATGAACTCTGAACATAAATATCATAACAATAGCAATAGCAATGAGATGGTATTTCTTTTACTCTGGTTGGATTGATATCAATAGTAACTCTGTCTGTGGGTGCAAATATCCCATCGATATAAATACCGATAACTGTGAGGGATATAAGCCTATGGGCGTTGATCAACTAATTGCATGCAATGCTCTGACTATGATTAATCAATCCAATAAAAACATTTGAACTCTGAATATCATTTAAAGCCGTCCTTTCGCAATCTCTATCTTTTCTCTTGTATTCCCTTTATAACAATAGTGAGACATCAATGCCTCCAATAGATAATCAATGGGATCAATACATAACAATAAATCAATGGAAGGGAATAACACTTTGAAACCTTTAAAACACAATACATATAATATCATGTGAGCAACAAGGATGAAATTCCACTTACAACCCAATAGAACACCTCAAACTTAGCTCTTGGTCAACACCTACAACAATAATCCATAAATAACACCAACATCAACTCTATATCCAAGAATCCATAACAATAAATCCAAAAATCCACAAGAATAACAAACCCAAGATAACTCTCAACTCTAAACCATAAAAGAATCGCACCAAAAGCTTACCTAAGCTTCCTAGCACCAAGGAGAACGTCGATCTCAACTCGAATCGTCAAAAAGAAGCTTGGATTGAAGATAGGAAATGAAAGAAATGAGGGAAAACCCTAAGAAATGGAGAGAATTCGAAATGAAAGAGAAGAGAAAAAGGTAAAGTGATGGCCAACCACTCCAAAAAGCACTAAATATCTCGCCCATACCTCCACCGCGGGTGCGGCAACACAAGGACCGCGGGTGCGCCAAGCCTACGACCAAAAACCATTTTCTGAACCACTGAGACCGCGGGTGCGGCGCTGTAAGGACCGCGGGGGCGCTCCTGTATCGGTCCTGCCACAGCGTACTCTGCGCACAGCTTCTTCAAAGATCGCCTCAGAAATGCCTCTTCCCATCCGAATTAGAAAAAGTGGTAAACTACAAAGTTGTAGCTCTATGTCTTATCTTGACTCCCTCTAAATTTCAGATCATTTAGAGGTATGAGTAAAAAGTTATGCTAAATCTCCCAACATGTGTCACTGGAGGAACGTCGAATCACACGACACACTTCGGGACACGTTTGGCTTACCTTCCACAATGATTTGAACAAACTCAAAATACGAAAGTTATAGCGATATGTCTTATCTAACCACTCCAATTGGCCTCACCTCATTTGGATCAATATACCATTTATCATGAATTTAATAGTAACGCCGCTACAATAACACTGCACATCATCTAAAACCAACCATACTAAAATCATAAATCGAAACTCTTAACATCCAAACTATACTTAAACTTACCCAAATAGCCAATAATCATACAAAATCTTAAACCATACCGTACACCGGGCTCGGCTATTACAGTCCATGTTCTTTTTAAGAATATCACGCAAAAGTGTTCCCAAAGTTCTATTGACAACTTCAGTTTGTCCATCCGTTTGACGATGACAAGTAGTAGATTACAACTTTATTGTGCAAAGTTTAGCCCATAAAGTAATACATAAATAGAATCCCTCCCCTTCTTAGTCCTAGGCAACCCCAAAAAAAGTCCATAGAAATGTCAGTCCAAGTTCTTTTTAAGAATAGCACACAAAAGTGTTCCCAAAGTTCTATTGACAACTTCAGTTTGTCCATCCGTTTGAGGATGACAAGTAATAGATTACTACTTTATTGTGCAAAGTTTAGCCCATAAAGTAATTCATAAATAGAATCCCACCCCTTCTTAGTCCTAGGCTACCCCAAAATAAAGTCCATAGAAATGTCAGTCCAAGTTCTTTTTAAGAAATGCACGCAAAAGTGTTCCCAAAGTTCTATTGACAACTTCAGTTTGTCCATCCTTTTGAGGATGACAAGTAGTAGATTACAACTTTATTGCGCAAAGTTTAGCCCATAAATTAATCCACAAATAGAATCCCTCCCCTTCTTAGTCCTAGGCTACCCCAAAATAAAGTCCATAGAAATGTCAATCCAAGTTCTATTAAGAATAGCACGCAAAAGTGTTCCCAAAGTTCTATTTACAACTTCAGTTTGTCCATCCGTTTGAGGATGACAAGTAGTAGATTACTACTTTATTGTGCAAAGTTTAGCCCATAAAGTAATTCATAAATAGAATCCCTCCCCTTCTTAGTCCTAGGCTACCCCAAAATAAAGTCCATTGAAATGTCAGTCCAAGTTCTTTTTAAGAAATGCACGCAAAAGTGTTCCCAAAGTTCTATTGACAACTTCAGTTTGTCCATCCATTTGAGGATGACAAGTAGTAGATTACAACTTTATTGTGCAAAGTTTAGCCCATAAAGTAATCCATAAATAGAATCCCTCCCCTTCTTAGTCCTAGGCTACCCCAAAATAAAGTCCATAGAAATGTTAATCCAAGTTCTATTAAGAATAGCACGCAAAAGTGTTCCCAAAGTTCTATTTACAACTTCAGTTTGTCCATCCGTTTGAGGATGACAAGTAGTAGATTACTACTTTATTGTGCAAAGTTTAGCCCATAAAGTAATCCATAAATAGAATCCCTCCCCTTCTTAGTCATAGGCTAGCCCAAAATAAAGTCCATAGAAATGTCAGTCCAAGTTCTTTTTAAGAAATGCACGCAAAAGTGTTCCCAAAGTTCTATTGACAACTTTAGTTTGTCCATCCGTTTGAGGATGACAAGTAGTAGATTACAACTTTAATGTGCAAAGTTTAGCCCATAAAGTAATCCATAAATAGAATCTTCCCCTTCTTAGTACTAGGCAACCCCAAAATAAAGTCCATAGAAATGTCAGTCCAAGTTCTTTTTAAGAATAGTACACAGAAGTGTTCCCAAAGTTCTATTGACAACTTCAGTTTGTCCATCCGTTTGAGGATGACAAATAGTAGATTACTACTTTATTGTGCAAAGTTTAGCCCATAAAGTAATCCATAAATAGAATCCCTCCCCTTCTTAGTCCTAGGCAAACCCAAAATAAAGTCTATATAAATGTCAGTCCAAGTTCTTTTTAAGAATAGCACGCAAAAGTGTTCCCAAAGTTCTATTGACAACTTCAGTTTGTCCATCCGTTTGAAGATGACAAGTAGTAGATTACAACTTTATTGTGCAAAGTTTAGACCATAAAGTAATACATAAATAGAATCCCTCCCCTTCTTAGTCCTAGGCAACCCCAAAATAAAGTCCATAGAAATGTCAGTCCATGTTCTTTTTAAGAATAGCACGCAAAAGTGTTCCCAAAGTTCTATTTACAACTTCAGTTTGGCCATCCGTTTGAGGATGACAAGTAGTAGAAAACAACAATTTTGTGCCAAGTTTTTCCCATAAAGTATTCCAAAAATAGAATCCCTCCCCTTCTTAGTCCTAGGCTACCCCAAAATAAAGTCATAGAAATGTCAATCCAAGTTCTTTTAATAATAGCACGCAAAAGTGTTCCCAAAGTTCTATTTACAACTTCAGTTTGTCCATCCGTTTGAGGATGACATGTAATAGATTACAACTTTATTGTGCAAAGTTTAGCCCATAAAGTAATTCAAAAATAGAATGCCTCCCCTTCTTAGTCCTAGGCAACCCCAAAATAAAGTCCATAGAAATGTCAGTCCATGTTCTTTTTAAGAATAGCACGCAAAAGTGTTCCCAAAGTTCAATTTACAACTTCAGTTTGGCCATCCGTTTGAGGATGACAAGTAGTAGAAAACAACAATTTTGTGCCAAGTTTTTCCCATAAAGTATTCCAAAAATAGAATCCCTCCCCTTCTTAGTCCTAGGCTACCCCAAAATAAAGTTCATAGAAATGTCAGTCAATGTTCTTTTTAAGAATATCACGCAAAAGTGTTCCCAAAGTTCTATTGACAACTTCAGTTTGTCCATCCGTTTGAAGATGACAAGTAGTAGATTACAACTTTATTGTGCAAAGTTTAGCCCATAAAGTAATACATAAATAGAATCCCTCCCCTTCTTAGTCCTAGGTAACCCCAAAATAAAGTCCATAGAAATGTCAGTCCAAGTTCTTTTTAAGAAATGCACGCAAAAGTGTTCCCAAAGTTCTATTTACAACTTCAGTTTGGCCATCCGTTTGAGGATGACAAGTAGTAGAAAACAACAATTTTGTGCCAAGTTTTTCCCATATAGTATTCCAAAAATAGAATCCCTCCCCTTCTTAGTCCTAGGCTACCACAAAATAAAGTTCATAGAAATGTCAGTCCATGTTCTTTTTAAGAATATCACGCAAAAGTGTTCCCAAAGTTCTATTGACAACTTCAGTTTGTCCCATCCGTGAAATCACTACTTGGTCATCGTCTGTCTTTCAAT
>NW_027331252.1:0-125274 GCF_022965805.1 Primulina eburnea
TTGTCATAAAACCGATGATGGCTTCAAACATTGCGGATTTGTTCTTTAGAGAAGTCGCTAGGTTGCATGGCAATGCCTAGGACTATTGTTTCTGGTCGCGAGTGTAAATTATTGAGTTACTTTTGGAAGACTTTATGGGCTAAACTTGGCACAAAATTGTTGTTTTACTACTACTTGTCATCCTCAAACGGATTGGACAAACTGAAGTTGTCAATAGAACTTTGGGAACACTTTTGCGTGCTATTCTTAAAAGAACTTGGATTGACATTTCTATGGACTTTATTTTGGGTTGCCTAGGACTAAGAAGGGCAGGGATTTCTATTTTTGTTGTTGTGGATAGATTCTCCTAAGATGACACATTTTATAGCTTGTCATAAAACCGATGATGCTTCAAAACATTGCGGATTTGTTCATTTAGAGAAGTCGCTAGGTTGCATGGCATGCCTAGGACTATTGTTTCTGGTCGCAGGGTTAAATTATTGAGTTACTTTTGGAATACTTTATGGGCTAAACTTGGCACAAAATTGTTGTTTTCTACTACTTGTCATCCTCAAACGGATGGACAAACTGAAGTTGTCAATAGAACTTTGGGAACATTTTGCGTGCTATTCTTAAAAAGAACTTGGATTGACATTTCTATGGACTTTATTTTGGGTTGCCTAGGACTAAGAAAGGGAGGGATTCTATTTTTCGTTGTTGTGGATAGATTCTCTAAGATGGCACATTTTATAGCTTGTCATAAAACCGATGATGCTTCAAACATTGCGGATTTGTTCTTTAGAGAAGTCGTTAGGTTGCATGGCATGACTAGGACTATTGTTTCTGGTCGCGGTGTTAAATTCTTGAGTTACTTTTGGAAGACTTTATGGGCTAAACTTGGCACAAAATTGTTGTTTTCTACTACTTGTCATCCTCAAACGGATGGACAAACTGAAGTTGTCAATAGAACTTTGGGAACACTTTTGCGTGCTATTCTTAAAAAGAACTTGGATTGACATTTCTATGGACTTTATTTTGGGTTGCTTAGGACTAAGAAAGGGAGGGATTCTATTTTCGTTGTTGTGGATAGATTCTCTAAGATGGCACATTTATAGCTTGTCATAAAACCGATGATGCTTCAAACATTGCGGACTTGTTCTTTAGAGAAGTCGTTAGGTTGCATGGCATGACTAGGACTATTGTTTCTGGTCGCGATGTTAAATTATTGAGTTACTTTTGGAAGACTTTATGGGCTAAACTTGGCACAAAATTGTTGTTTTCTACTACTTGTCATCCTCAAACGGATGGACAAACTGAAGTTGTCAATAGAACTTTGGGAACACTTTTGCGTGCTATTCTTAAAAAGAACTTGGATTGACATTTCTATGGACTTTATTTGAGGTTGCCTAGGACTAAGAAGGGGAGGGATTCTATTTTTTTTTTGTGGATAGATTCTCTAAATGACACATTTTATAGCTGGTCATAAAACCGATGATAGCTTCAAACATTGCGGATTTGTTCTTTAGAGAAGTCGCTAGGTTGCATGGCATGCCTAGGACTATTGTTTCTGGTCGCGGTGTTAAATTATTGAGTTACTTTTGGAAGACTTTATGGGCTAAACTTGGCACAAAATTGTTGTTTACTACTACTTGTCATCCTCAAACGAATGGACAAACTGAAGTTGTCAATAGAACTTTGGGAACACTTTTGCGTGCTATTCTTAAAAAGAACTTGGATTGACATTTCTATGGACTTTATTTTGGGTTGCCTAGGACTAAGAAAGGGAGGGATTCTATTTTCGTTGTTGTGGATAGATTCTCTAAGATGGCACATTTTGTAGCTTGTCATAAAACCGATGATGCTTCAAACAGTTGCGGATTTGTTCTTTAGAGAAGTCGTTAGGTTGCATGGCATGACTAGGACTATTGTTTCTGGTCGCGGTGTTAAATTATTGAGTTACTTTTGGAAGACTTTATGGGCTAAACTTGGTACAAAATTGTTGTTTTCTACTACTTGTCATCCTCAAACGGATGGACAAACTGAAGTTGTCAATAGAACTTTGGGAACACTTTTGCGTGCTATTCTTAAAAAGAACTTGGATTGACATTTCTATGACTTTATTTTGGGTTGCCTAGTACTAAGAAAGGGAGGATTCTATTTTCGTTGTTGTGGATAGATTCTCTAAGATGGCACATTTTATAGCTTGTCATAAAACCGATGATGCTTCAAACATTGCGGATTTGTTCTTAGAGAAGTCGTTAGGTTGCATGGCATGACTAGGACTATTGTTTTTGGTCGCGGTGTTAAATTATTGAGTTACTTTTGGAAGACTTTATGGGCTAAACTTGGCACAAAATTGTTGTTTTCTACTACTTGTCATCCTCAAACGATGGACAAACTGAAGTTGTCAATAGAACTTTGGAAACACTTTTGCGTGCTATTCTTAAAAAGAACTTGGATTGACATTTTTATGGACTTTATTTTGGGTTGCCTAGGACTAAGAAGGGAGGGATTCTATTTCGTTGTTGTGGATAGATTCTCTAAGATGGCACATTTTATAGCTTGTCATAAAACCGATGATGCTTCAAACATTGCGGATTTGTTCTTTAGAGAAGTCGCTAGGTTGCATGGCATGCCTAGGACTATTGTTTCTGGTCGCGATGTTAAATTATTGAGTTACTTTTGGAAGACTTTATGGGCTAAACTTGGCACAAAATTGTTGTTTACTACTACTTGTCATCCTCAAACGAATGGACAAACTGAAGTTGTCAATAGAACTTTGGGAACACTTTTGCGTGCTATTCTTAAAAAGAACTTGGATTGACATTTCTATGGACTTTATTTTGGGTTGCCTAGGACTAAGAAGGGAGGGATTCTATTTTTGTTGTTGTGGATAGATTCTCTAAGATGACACATTTTATAGCTGTCATAAAACCGATGATGCTTCAAACATTGCGGATTTGTTCTTTAGAGAAGTCGCTAGGTTGCATGGCATGACTAGGACTATTGTTTCTGGTCGCGATGTTAAATTCTTGAGTTACTTTTGGAAGACTTTATGGGCTAAACTTGGCACAAAATTGTTGTTTTCTACTACTTGTCATCCTCAAACGGATGGACAAACTGAAGTTGTCAATAGAACTTTGGGAACACTTTTGCGTGCTATTCTTAAAAAGAACTTGGATTGACATTTCTATGGACTTTATTTTGGGTTGCCTAGGACTAAGAAGGGAGGGATTCTATTTTTGTTGTTGTGGATAGATTCTCTAAGATGGACACATTTTATAGCATTGTCATAAAACCGATGATGCTTCAAACATTGCGGATTTGTTCTTTAGAGAAGTCGCTAGGTTGCATGGCATGCCTAGGACTATTGTTTCTGGTCGCGGTGTTAAATTATTGAGTTACTTTTGGAAGACTTTATGGGCTAAACTTGGCACAAAATTGTTGTTTTCTACTACTTGTTATCCTCAAACGGATGGACAAACTGAAGTTGTCAATAGAACTTTGGGAACATTTTGCGTGCTATTCTTAAAAAGAACTTGGATTGACATTTCTATGGACTTTATTTTGGGTTGCCTAGGACTAAGAAGGGCAGGGATTCTATTTTTGTTGTTGTGGATAGATTCTCTAAGATGACACATTTTATAGCATTGTCATAAAACCGATGATGCTTCAAACATTGCGGATTTGTTATTTAGAGAAGTCGCTAGGTTGCATGGCATGACTAGGACTATTGTTTCTGGTCGCGGTGTTAAATTATTGAGTTACTTTTGGAAGACTTTATGGGCTAAACTTGTCACAAAATGGTTTTTTTCTACTACTTGTCATCCTCAAACGGATGGACAAACTGAAGTTGTCAATAGAACTTTGGGAACATTTTTGCGTGCTATTCTTAAAAAGAACTTGGATTGACATTTCTATGGACTTTATTTTGGGTTGCTTAGGACTAAGAAAGGGAGGGATTCTATTTTCGTTGTTGTGGATAGATTCTCTAAGATGGCACATTTTATAGCTTGTCATAAAACCGATGATGCTTCAAACATTGCGGATTTGTTCTTTAGAGAAGTAGTTAGGTTGCATGGCATGACTAGGACTATTGTTTCTGGTCGCGATGTTAAATTATTGAGTTACTTTTGGATGACTTTATGGGCTAAACTTGGCACAAAATTGTTGTTTTCTACTACTTGTTATCCTCAAACGGATGGACAAACTGAAGTTGTCAATAGAACTTTGGGAACATTTTTGCGTGCTATTCTTAAAAAGAACTTGGATTGACATTTCTATGGACTTTATTTTGGGTTGCTTAGGACTAAGAAAGGGAGGGATTCTATTTTCGTTGTTGTGGATAGATTCTCAAAGATGGCACATTTTATAGCTTGTCATAAAACCGATGATGCTTCAAACATTGCGGGTTTGTTCTTTAGAGAAGTCGCTAGGTTGCATGGCATGCCTAGGACTATTGTTTCTGGTCGCGATGTTAAATTATTGAGTTACTTTTGGAAGACTTTCTGGGCTAATGTGACACCCCGATCCTCTTTTAAAATAAAATACGCAACGGAAATAAAATTTTCTCTTTTAAAAATATACGGAAGGAGTTTCAAAATACATTTCTTTAAATATCTTTACAAAATAAATACATGATCATTTAAATGACATAACAAAAACAAAACATCATTCCTATGATCATGCCAAAATCCTCCTTCCAACGGTGTATGCATATGACCCCGATCTACAGTCAACGTCCCGAGGCACCACTCTGATCTGCATCACATGAAAATAACTGAAATGATAATAAATCTCAGCAAGTGGAACTCTTATATAACAATGAACAATAACTCTGTAAAACATCTCTTTGAAATCATAAATACCATCAACTCTGAACTGTAAACTCTGAATATCAATAACATAGCAATAGCATATAAAATATGATGGTATTTCTCTTTCGCTCTGGGGATTGATATCAATAGTATCTCTGATCTGGGGTGCTCGTATCCCAAATCGATATAAATACCGATAACTCTGAGGGATATAAGCCTATAGGCGATGATCATCTAATATTGCATGCAATCTCTGACTATGTATTTATCAATCCGAAAACATTTAAACTCTTCTCTGGATTTAACAATCACTTTGAACTCTATATTATTTCTTTTATTCCCTTTCAACAATAATGAGACATACAATGCCTCTAATATATATAGCAATACATACTATGGATCAAATGGAAGGGAATATCACAATAAACTCTTTGAAACACATACATATATAATCATGTGAGCAAAAAAGGAATGAATTTCCACTTACAAACCACAACAAACACCTCAACTTAGCTCTTGATCACCACCTACAACAAATAATCCACAAATAACACCAATATCAACTAAATATCCAAGATTAAAAGCTAAATAATCCATAAATCCACATAAACAACCAACCTAAACAACTCTTAATTTACAACCTTAACAGAATCGCACCAAAAGCTTACCCAAGCTTCCTAGCACCAAGGAGAACGTCGAACTCAAGTCGAAATTCCAAACAAACGCCTGAATCGAAGATAGGAAAGGAAAGAAATGACTAAAAACCCTTGAAATGGAGAGAAATGTCGAGAATGGAGGAGAAAAGAAACGGAAAGTATGGCCAACCACTCCAAAAAGTAGCTTAAAAACTTGCCCATACCTTCACCGCGGGTGCAGTCCTCTAAGCACCGCGGGTGCGCAATGGTTTCGGCAGCCACAAAAATTCTGGAACACGAACAGCGCGGGTGCGGCGACGCAAGCAGCGCGGGTGCGGTCTCTACCGCGGGTGCGGTCCCTACATCACCGCGGGTGCGGTGATGCTACGGCATTCCAACTCCAAAACAGCACAGTACACCGCGGGGGCACTCCAGTTAAGAGCGCGGGTGCACTCAAGTCACGGCCAAGCACTATTCCCATGCAACTAAAATCGAACCGACACTCTGAAACGAACAACCAACATCAACTAACACCTCAAGACAATAAAACTAACAATACTATAGCCCAAAAATACAACTCTGAACATCTAATCAAATATCCCAAAATAACAAACGAAACTTAAATCGTACCGTACATCGGGCTCGGCTATTACAATCTCCCCCCCTTAAGGGAATTTCGTCCGCGAAATTGACGTCACGGCACGAACAACTCAGGATACTTCTCTCTTATCTCCTCCTCTGGTTCCCACGTAGCCTCCTCTAACAAATGGTTTCTCCAAAGAACTTTGACAATGCCGATCTCTTTGTTCCTCAACACTCTAACTGTGAGATCCAGAATCTGAATCGAATCTCTTGATACGTCAAATTCGGCGTCAAGTCCAATGGCTCATGGCGAAGAACATGGGAAGGATCTGCAACATACTTCCTGAGCATCGATACGTGAAAAACATTATGGACTCTGTCAAGATCTGGAGGTAGGGCTAATCTGTAGGCTCGATCGCCAACTCTGTCCAATATCTCAAATGGACCAATAAATCTAGGACTCAACTTGCACTTCTTGCCAAATCGCATCACACCCTTGAGAGGTGCTATCTTCAGAAACACGTGATCGCCAACCTCGAACTGCAAAGGCCTACGACGAACATCTGCATAGCTCTTCTGTCTGGACTGGGCAGTCTTCATCCTTTCTCTGATAACAGCAACAACATCGGCAGTCTGCTGGACCAACTCTGGTCCCAACATCTTCCTCTCACCAACCTCGTCCCAATACAAGGGAGATCTGCACTTCCTGCCATAAAGTGCCTCATACGGTGCCATGCCAATCGTCGCCTGGTAGCTATTATTATAAGTGAACTCAACCAAAGGCAACAAAGAATCCCAGCTACCTGGAAAGTCTATAGTACAAGCTCTGAGCATATCCTCAAGAATCTGAATGACTCTCTCTGACTGACCATCGCTCTGAGGATGATAGGCTGTACTGAACGCTAACCGCGAACCCATAGCTCTGTGCAAACTCTTCCAAAACTCTGAAGTAAATCTAGGGTCACGATCAGACACGATCGACACAGGGACACCATGAAGTCTGACAATCTCTGCTATGTAGTCCTCGGCATACTGGTTCATCGAATACGTCGTCTTGACTGGAAGAAAGTGCGCTGACTTAGTCAATCGATCAACGATAACCCAAATAGAATTGAAACCTCTCTGCACTCTGGGAAGACCAGTCACGAAATCCATCGTAATATGCTCCCACTTCCACTGAGGAATCGGCAATGACAACAATGTCCCAGCAGGTCTCTGGTGCTCAATCTTCACCTGCTGACAAGTAAGGCACTGAGAAATGAACACGGCAACATCCTTCTTCATACCTGGCCACCAGTAGAGTCGACGAAGATCCTGATACATCTTCGTACTGCCTGGATGAATCGAATACGGCGCGGTATGAGCCTCTGTCAGAATATCTCTACGAATATCATCGCCAACAGGAACACAAATACGACCTCTGAAAGTCACCAAACCATCACCATTCAAGGCAAACTCTGCATTACCTCTAATCTCTGCTCTATCTCTCAACTCTGTCAACTGAACATCAGTCGACTGCTCTCTACGAATCCTGTCCGTCAATGAAGATCGAATAACCAACGCTGAAAGACGAGCAATGGTGCCTGGAATCACCAGATCAATCTCCTCTCTCTGCAAATCCATCAGCAACGGTCTCTGAATCAAAGAACTCAATGAAGCACTCGACTTACGACTCAAAGCATCAGCCACAACATTCGCCTTCCCTGGGTGATAACTGATAGTCACATCGTAATCTTTGACCAGCTCTAACCACCTCCTCTGCCGCATATTGAGCTCTCTCTGAGAAAACAGATACTTCAAACTCTTGTGGTCTGTGAAAATCTCACACTTTTCGCCATACAAGTAGTGTCTCCAAATCTTCAGGGCGAAAACCACAGCTGCCAACTCTAAATCATGCGTCGGATAATTCTTCTCATAATCCTTCAACTGGCGAGAAGCATAGGCAATGACCTTACCTCTCTGCATCAACACTGCCCCGAGACCCTTCTTCGACGCATCGGTATAGACCACAAAATCCTCTGAACCACTGGGCAATGCGAGAATAGGAGCTGACGTCAATCTATCCTTCAACTCCTGAAATGCGCTCTGGCAATCTATAGACCACTCGAACTTCACAGTCTTCCTTGTCAAATTGGACAATGGCAGGGAAATCTTGGAAAAATCTGAAATGAAACGACGATAATAACCCGCCAAACCAAGTAAACTGCGTACCTCAGAAACAGTCGTAGGAATAGGCCACTTCTGAATCGCCTCTATCTTCATCGGATCAACAGCAATGCCATCCCTCGAAACGACATGGCCTAGAAAAGAAATCTGATCCAACCAAAACTCACACTTCTTCAACTTGGCAAACAACCTCCGCTCTCTCAACAACTGGAGCACAACTCTGAGATGCTCTGAATGAAGCTCTCTGGTCTTAGAATAGATCAAGATATCATCGATAAAAACAATGACAAAGCTATCCAAATACGACTTGAACACACGGTTCATCAGGTCCATGAAGACAGAAGGGGCATTGGTCAAACCAAAAGACATCACGAGAAACTCATAGTGACCATACCTGGTCCGGAATGCCGTCTTAGGGATATCAGACTCCCTAACCTTCAACTGATAGTAGCCAGACCGAAGATCAATCTTCGAGAAAACAGTGGCACCCTGGAGTTGGTCAAACAAATCATCAATCCGTGGCAACGGATACTTGTTCTTGATCGTCACTTTGTTAAGCTCCCTATAGTCGACACACAGACGCAAAGAACCATCCTTCTTCTTAACAAATAGAACCGGAGCTCCCCAAGGCGAAGAACTCGGACGAATAAAACCCTTATCTAGAAGATCCTGCAACTGCGTCTTCAACTCTTTCATCTCAGTAGGAGCCATCCTATACGGAGCCTTAGAAATAGGAACCGTACCTGGAGCAAGATCAATAACAAACTCTACATCTCTATCCGGCGGCAAACCCGGAACATCATCCTCAAACACATCAGCAAACTCCCTCACCACATCAATATCATCAATATTCAACTTAATCAGTCTATCAACATCCACAACAGATGCCAGAAAAACATCACAACCTCTACACAATAGCCTCTCAGCATCAAGACACGAAATAAAAGGAAGGACCAGCGAAGTACCTGAGCTGGCGAGAACTCCTCCCTGGCCATCATCTGCAAAAGTCACCGTCTTAGCAACGCAATCAATAACAGCACGATAGGTCGACAGCCAATCCATGCCAAGAATAACATCAAAGGCAACCATCGGGATCACAATCAAATCAGCAAAGACCTCTCGATCAACAAAACGAACGGGGCACGCATACACTATGGAGGTCGGGCACAAAACATCTCCCGAAGGCAAAACAACACTAAGCTGAAGGGGAATAACAGAAGGAACTATACCCAAAGATCTCAAAAACAATTCAGACATAAAAGAATGAGTAGCACCAGTATCAATCAAAGTAGTAGCTACTCTGCCTGAAATTAAAATGGAACTAGAGATTACAGAAGAATTACGATTAATACCTTCCTTAGTCATCGAAAAGATACGACCCTGCACCTTCTCCTGGCTAGCTCCCTTAGGACAATCTCTGGAAATGTGGCCTGGCATGCCACAACGATAGCAAGAACGAGTGCCAAATCTACACTCTCCACGATGAGGTCTGCCACACTTGGGACACAAGGATCTCTCAGAATCAGACGGAGCAACTGGCGCTGAAGGTGGCCTAGGACTCTGATCCACCTTGCCCTTCCCTTTGAATCGATCTCTGCCACGCTGACCTGAACTCTGGCCTCTCTGAACACTAGCCTGGTGCCTCGCCTGTCTCTCCCTGGCGATATCCTTCTCGTCCTGCTCTGCTAGCAACGCCTTGGACACAATCTCCTTGAAAGTAACAGCCTTGGACATATTGATATCACGCCTGATCTCCGCTCTAAGGCCTCGAATGACGTGAGCGCCTTTATCTTTATCACTGGTAGCAATGTACGGAGCAAATAGGCAACCCTCCTCGAACCTGAGAATATACTCATTTACATTCATGCTCCCCTGACGAAGCTCCAGAAACTCTGTAACCTTCCTCGCTCGCAAAGCATCAGGAAAGTACTTGTCGTAGAAAAGCTCAGTAAACTCAGACCACTTCAATGCCGAGATATCAATGCCAACCTTGGTCGCATTCCACCACAAACGTGCAGCTTTAACCAGCATAAAAACAGCACAACTGATACGATCTGTGTCCTCATAGTGGAGATGATCAAAAATCGCCTCCAAAGCCTTGACCCACTCTACTGCAGCTAAATGATCGGAGCTGCCTGGAAACTCGGGTGGATCCATCCTCTTAAACGCAGAAAAGATAGCATCAGAACCAACTGCAGCTGGAGCAACCTGCCCTCTACCTTGGCCTCTGCCCTGGCCTGCTCCTTGCAGTCTAAGCAACTGCTGGATCTGCTCACTGTGAACCTTAGCCTGCTCCTTCAGTAACTTGCCGAACTCGTCGACAACTCTCGAGGACGAACTATCCTCCCCCTCTGACGCCTTACGCTTAGGAGGCATCCTCTACTCTACCATGCTCACAAGACACCAATCAATACATAACAATAGATAGATGCAAAGAAAACATACCCGGACAGTTGAAAGTAGACGAAGTCATATGCATTGGTCCGAAGAAAACCTCGCTCTGATACCACTAAATGTGACACCCCGATCCTCTTTTAAAATAAAATACGCAGCGGAAATAAAATTTTCTCTTTTAAAAATATACGGAAGGAGTTTCAAAATACATTTCTTTAAATATCTTTACAAAATAAATACATGATCATTTAAATGACATAACAAAAACAAAACATCATTCCTATGATCATGCCAAAATCCTCCTTCCAACGGTGTATGCATATGACCCCCGATCTACAGTCAACGTCCCGAGGCACCACTCTGATCTGCATCACATGAAAATAACTGAAATGAGAATAAATCTCAGCAAGTGGAACTCTTATATAACAATGAACAATAACTCTGTAAAACATCTCTTTGAAATCATAAATACCATCAACTCTGAACTGTAAACTCTGAATATCAATAACATAGCAATAGCATATAAAATATGATGGTATTTCTCTTTTGCTCTGGGGATTGATATCAATAGTATCTCTGCTCTGGGGTGCTCGTATCCCAAATCGATATAAATACCGATAACTCTGAGGGATATAAGCCTATAGGCGATGATCATCTAATATTGCATGCAATCTCTGACTATGTATTTATCAATCCGAAAACATTTAAACTCTTCTCTGGATTTAACAATCACTTTGAACTCTATATTATTTCTTTTATTCCCTTTCAACAATAATGAGACATACAATGCCTCTAATATATATAGCAATACATACTATGGATCAAATGGAAGGGAATATCACAATAAACTCTTTGAAACACATACATATATAATCATGTGAGCAAAAAGGAATGAATTTCCACTTACAAACCACAACAAACACCTCAACTTAGCTCTTGATCACCACCTACAACAAATAATCCACAAATAACACCAATATCAACTAAATATCCAAGATTACAAGCTAAATAATCCATAAATCCACATAAACAACCAACCTAAACAACTCTTAATTTACAACCTTAACAGAATCGCACCAAAAGCTTACCCAAGCTTCCTAGCACCAAGGAGAACGTCGAACTCAAGTCGAAATTCCAAACAAACGCCTGAATCGAAGATAGGAAAGGAAAGAAATGACTAAAAACCCTTGAAATGGAGAGAAATGTCGAGAATGGAGGAGAAAAGAAAGGGAAAGTATGGCCAACCACTCCAAAAAGTAGCTTAAAAACTCGCCCATACCTTCACCGCGGGTGCACTCCTCTAAGCACCGCGGGTGCGCAATGGTTTCGGCAGCCACAAAAATTCTGGAACACGAACAGCGCGGGTGCGGCGACGCAAGCAGCGCGGGTGCGGTCTCTACCGCGGGTGCGGTCCCTACATCACCGCGGGTGCGGTGATGCTACGGCATTCCAACTCCAAAACAGCACAGTACACCGCGGGGGCACTCCAGTTAAGAGCGCGGGTGCACTCAAGTCACGGCCAAGCACTATTCCCATGCAACTAAAATCGAACCGACACTCTGAAACGAACAACCAACATCAACTAACACCTCAAGACAATAAAACTAACAATACTATAGCCCAAAAATACAACTCTGAACATCTAATCAAATATCCCAAAATAACAAACGAAACTTAAATCGTACCGTACACCGGGCTCGGCTATTACAATCTCCCCCCCTTAAGGGAATTTCGTCCGCGAAATTGACGTCACGGCACGAACAACTCAGGATACTTCTCTCTTATCTCCTCCTCTGGTTCCCACGTAGCCTCCTCTAACAAATGGTTCCTCCAAAGAACTTTGACAATGCCGATCTCTTTGTTCCTCAACACTCTAACTGTGCGATCCAGAATCTGAATCGGAATCTCTTGATACGTCAAATTCGGCGTCAAGTCCAATGGCTCATGGCGAAGAACATGGGAAGGATCTGCAACATACTTCCTGAGCATCGATACGTGAAAAACATTATGGACTCTGTCAAGATCTGGAGGTAGGGCTAATCTGTAGGCTCGATCGCCAACTCTGTCCAATATCTCAAATGGACCAATAAATCTAGGACTCAACTTGCCCTTCTTGCCAAATCGCATCACACCCTTGAGAGGTGCTATCTTCAGAAACACGTGATCGCCAACCTCGAACTGCAAAGGCCTACGACGAACATCTGCATAGCTCTTCTGTCTGGACTGGGCAGTCTTCATCCTTTCTCTGATAACAGCAACAACATCGGCAGTCTGCTGGACCAACTCTGGTCCCAACATCTTCCTCTCACCAACCTCGTCCCAATACAAGGGAGATCTGCACTTCCTGCCATAAAGTGCCTCATACGGTGCCATGCCAATCGTCGCCTGGTAGCTATTATTATAAGTGAACTCAACCAAAGGCAACAAAGAATCCCAGCTACCTGGAAAGTCTATAGTACAAGCTCTGAGCATATCCTCAAGAATCTGAATGACTCTCTCTGACTGACCATCGCTCTGAGGATGATAGGCTGTACTGAACGCTAACCGCGAACCCATAGCTCTGTGCAAACTCTTCCAAAACTCTGAAGTAAATCTAGGGTCACGATCAGACACGATCGACACAGGGACACCATGAAGTCTGACAATCTCTGCTATGTAGTCCTCGGCATACTGGTTCATCGAATACGTCGTCTTGACTGGAAGAAAGTGCGCTGACTTAGTCAATCGATCAACGATAACCCAAATAGAATTGAAACCTCTCTGCACTCTGGGAAGACCAGTCACGAAATCCATCGTAATATGCTCCCACTTCCACTGAGGAATCGGCAATGACAACAATGTCCCAGCAGGTCTCTGGTGCTCAATCTTCACCTGCTGACAAGTAAGGCACTGAGAAATGAACACGGCAACATCCTTCTTCATACCTGGCCACCAGTAGAGTCGACGAAGATCCTGATACATCTTCGTACTGCCTGGATGAATCGAATACGGCGCGGTATGAGCCTCTGTCAGAATATCTCTACGAATATCATCGCCAACAGGAACACAAATACGACCTCTGAAAGTCACCAAACCATCACCATTCAAGGCAAACTCTGCATTACCTCTAATCTCTGCTCTATCTCTCAACTCTGTCAACTGAACATCAGTCGACTGCTCTCTACGAATCCTGTCCGTCAATGAAGATCGAATAACCAACGCTGAAAGACGAGCAATGGTGCCTGGAATCACCAGATCAATCTCCTCTCTCTGCAAATCCATCAGCAACGGTCTCTGAATCAAAGAACTCAATGAAGCACTCGACTTACGACTCAAAGCATCAGCCACAACATTCGCCTTCCCTGGGTGATAACTGATAGTCACATCGTAATCTTTGACCAGCTCTAACCACCTCCTCTGCCGCATATTGAGCTCTCTCTGAGAAAACAGATACTTCAAACTCTTGTGGTCTGTGAAAATCTCACACTTTTCGCCATACAAGTAGTGTCTCCAAATCTTCAGGGCGAAAACCACAGCTGCCAACTCTAAATCATGCGTCGGATAATTCTTCTCATAATCCTTCAACTGGCGAGAAGCATAGGCAATGACCTTACCTCTCTGCATCAACACTGCCCCGAGACCCTTCTTCGACGCATCGGTATAGACCACAAAATCCTCTGAACCACTGGGCAATGCGAGAATAGGAGCTGACGTCAATCTATCCTTCAACTCCTGAAATGCGCTCTGGCAATCTATAGACCACTCGAACTTCACAGTCTTCCTTGTCAAATTGGACAATGGCAGGGAAATCTTGGAAAAATCTGAAATGAAACGACGATAATAACCCGCCAAACCAAGGAAACTGCGTACCTCAGAAACAGTCGTAGGAATAGGCCACTTCTGAATCGCCTCTATCTTCATCGGATCAACAGCAATGCCATCCCTCGAAACGACATGGCCTAGAAAAGAAATCTGATCCAACCAAAACTCACACTTCTTCAACTTGGCAAACAACCTCCGCTCTCTCAACAACTGGAGCACAACTCTGAGATGCTCTGAATGAAGCTCTCTGGTCTTAGAATAGATCAAGATATCATCGATAAAACAATGACAAAGCTATCCAAATACGACTTGAACACACGGTTCATCAGGTCCATGAAGACAGAAGGGGCATTGGTCAAACCAAAAGACATCACGAGAAACTCATAGTGACCATACCTGGTCCGGAATGCCGTCTTAGGGATATCAGACTCCCTAACCTTCAACTGATAGTAGCCAGACCGAAGATCAATCTTCGAGAAAACAGTGGCACCCTGGAGTTGGTCAAACAAATCATCAATCCGTGGCAACGGATACTTGTTCTTGATCGTCACTTTGTTAAGCTCCCTATAGTCGACACACAGACGCAAAGAACCATCCTTCTTCTTAACAAATAGAACCGGAGCTCCCCAAGGCGAAGAACTCGGACGAATAAAACCCTTATCTAGAAGATCCTGCAACTGCGTCTTCAACTCTTTCATCTCAGTAGGAGCCATCCTATACGGAGCCTTAGAAATAGGAACCGTACCTGGAGCAAGATCAATAACAAACTCTACATCTCTATCCGGCGGCAAACCCGGAACATCATCCTCAAACACATCAGCAAACTCCCTCACCACATCAATATCATCAATATTCAACTTAATCAGTCTATCAACATCCACAACAGATGCCAGAAAAACATCACAACCTCTACACAATAGCCTCTCAGCATCAAGACACGAAATAAAAGGAAGGACCAGCGAAGTACCTGAGCTGGCGAGAACTCCTCCCTGGCCATCATCTGCAAAAGTCACCGTCTTAGCAACGCAATCAATAACAGCACGATAGGTCGACAGCCAATCCATGCCAAGAATAACATCAAAGGCAACCATCGGGATCACAATCAAATCAGCAAAGACCTCTCGATCAACAAAACGAACGGGGCACGCATACACTATGGAGGTCGGGCACAAAACATCTCCCGAAGGCAAAACAACACTAAGCTGAAGGGGAATAACAGAAGGAACTATACCCAAAGATCTCAAAAACAATTCAGACATAAAAGAATGAGTAGCACCAGTATCAATCAAAGTAGTAGCTACTCTGCCTGAAATTAAAATGGAACTAGAGATTACAGAAGAATTACGATTAATACCTTCCTTAGTCATCGAAAAGATACGACCCTGCACCTTCTCCTGGCTAGCTCCCTTAGGACAATCTCTGGAAATGTGGCCTGGCATGCCACAACGATAGCAAGAACGAGTGCCAAATCTACACTCTCCACGATGAGGTCTGCCACACTTGGGACACAAGGATCTCTCAGAATCAGACGGAGCAACTGGCGCTGAAGGTGGCCTAGGACTCTGATCCACCTTGCCCTTCCCTTTGAATCGATCTCTGCCACGCTGACCTGAACTCTGGCCTCTCTGAACACTAGCCTGGTGCCTCGCCTGTCTCTCCCTGGCGATATCCTTCTCGTCCTGCTCTGCTAGCAACGCCTTGGACACAATCTCCTTGAAAGTAACAGCCTTGGACATATTGATATCACGCCTGATCTCCGCTCTAAGGCCTCGAATGAAGTGAGCGCCTTTATCTTTATCACTGGTAGCAATGTACGGAGCAAATAGGCAACCCTCCTCGAACCTGAGAATATACTCATCTACATTCATGCTCCCCTGACGAAGCTCCAGAAACTCTGTAACCTTCCTCGCTCGCAAAGCATCAGGAAAGTACTTGTCGTAGAAAAGCTCAGTAAACTCAGACCACTTCAATGCCGAGACATCAATGCCAACCTTGGTCGCATTCCACCACAAACGTGCAGCTTTAACCAGCATAAAAACAGCACAACTGATACGATCTCTGTCCTCATAGTGGAGATGATCAAAAATCGCCTCCAAAGCCTTGACCCACTCTACTGCAGCTAAAGGATCGGAGCTGCCTGGAAACTCGGGTGGATCCATCCTCTTAAACGCAGAAAAGATAGCATCAGAACCAACTGCAGCTGGAGCAACCTGCCCTCTACCTTGGCCTCTGCCCTGGCCTGCTCCTTGCAGTCTAAGCAACTGCTGGATCTGCTCACTGTGAACCTTAGCCTGCTCCTTCAGTAACTTGCCGAACTCGTCGACAACTCTCGAGGACGAACTATCCTCCCCCTCTGACGCCTTACGCTTAGGAGGCATCCTCTACTCTACAATGCTCACAAGACACCAATCAATACATAACAATAGATAGATGCAAAGAAAACATACCCGGACAGTTGAAAGTAGACGAAGTCATATGCATTGGTCCGAAGAAAACCGCTCTGATACCACTAAATGTGACACCCCGATCCTCTTTTAAAATAAAATACGCAGCGGAAATAAAATTTTCTCTTTTAAAATATACGGAAGGAGTTTCAAAATACATTTCTTTAAATATCTTTACAAAATAAATACATGATCATTTAAATGACATAACAAAAACAAAACATCATTCCTATGATCATGCCAAAATCCTCCTTCCAACGGTGTATGCATATGACCCCCGATCTACAGTCAACGTCCCGAGGCACCACTCTGATCTGCATCACATGAAAATAACTGAAATGAGAATAAATCTCAGCAAGTGGAACTCTTATATAACAATGAACAATAACTCTGTAAAACATCTCTTTGAAATCATAAATACCATCAACTCTGAACTGTAAACTCTGAATATCAATAACATAGCAATAGCATATAAAATATGATGGTATTTCTCTTTTGCTCTGGGGATTGATATCAATAGTATCTCTGCTCTGGGGTGCTCGTATCCCAAATCGATATAAATACCGATAACTCTGAGGGATATAAGCCTATAGGCGATGATCATCTAATATTGCATGCAATCTCTGACTATGTATTTATCAATCCGAAAACATTTAAACTCTTCTCTGGATTTAACAATCACTTTGAACTCTATATTATTTCTTTTATTCCCTTTCAACAATAATGAGACATACAATGCCTCTAATATATATAGCAATACATACTATGGATCAAATGGAAGGGAATATCACAATAAACTCTTTGAAAACACATACATATATAATCATGTGAGCAAAAAGGAATGAATTTCCACTTACAAACCACAACAAACACCTCAACTTAGCTCTTGATCACCACCTACAACAAATAATCCACAAATAACACCAATATCAACTAAATATCCAAGATTACAAGCTAAATAATCCATAAATCCACATAAACAACCAACCTAAACAACTCTTAATTTACAACCTTAACAGAATCGCACCAAAAGCTTACCCAAGCTTCCTAGCACCAAGGAGAACGTCGAACTCAAGTCGAAATTCCAAACAAACGCCTGAATCGAAGATAGGAAGGAAAGAAATGACTAAAAACCCTTGAAATGGAGAGAAATGTCGAGAATGGAGGAGAAAGAAAGGGAAAGTATGGCCAACCACTCCAAAAAGTAGCTTAAAAACTCGCCCATACCTTCACCGCGGGTGCACTCCTCTAAGCACCGCGGGTGCGCAATGGTTTCGGCAGCCACAAAAATTCTGGAACACGAACAGCGCGGGTGCGGCGACGCAAGCAGCGCGGGTGCGGTCTCTACCGTGGGTGCGGTCCCTACATCACCGCGGGTGCGGTGATGCTACGGCATTCCAACTCCAAAACAGCACAGTACACCGCGGGGGCACTCCAGTTAAGAGCGCGGGTGCACTCAAGTCACGGCCAAGCACTATTCCCATGCAACTAAAATCGAACCGACACTCTGAAACGAACAACCAACATCAACTAACACCTCAAGACAATAAAACTAACAATACTATAGCCCAAAAATACAACTCTGAACATCTAATCAAATATCCCAAAATAACAAACGAAACTTAAATCGTACCGTACACCGGGCTCCGCTATTACAATCTCCCCCCCTTAAGGGAATTTCGTCCGCGAAATTGACGTCACGGCACGAACAACTCAGGATACTTCTCTCTTATCTCCTCCTCTGGTTCCCACGTAGCCTCCTCTAACAAATGGTTTCTCCAAAGAACTTTGACAATGCCGATCTCTTTGTTCCTCAACACTCTAACTGTGCGATCCAGAATCTGAATCGGAATCTCTTGATACGTCAAATTCGGCGTCAAGTCCAATGGCTCATGGCGAAGAACATGGGAAGGATCTGCAACATACTTCCTGAGCATCGATACGTGAAAAACATTATGGACTCTGTCAAGATCTGGAGGTAGGGCTAATCTGTAGGCTCGATTTTCGTTGTTGTGGATAGATTCTCTAAGATGACACATTTTGTAGCTTGTCATAAAACCGATGATGCTTCAAACATTGCGGATTTGTTCTTTAGAGAAGTCGTTAGGTTGCATGGCATGACTAGGACTATTGTTTCTGGTCGCGGTGTTAAATTATTGAGTTACTTTTGGAAGACTTTATGGGCTAAACTTGGCACAAAATTGTTGTTTTCTACTACTTGTCATCCTCAAACGGATGGACAAACTGAAGTTGTCAATAGAACTTTGGGAACACTTTTGCGTGCTATTCTTAAAAAGAACTTGGATTGACATTTCTATGGACTTTATTTTGGGTTGCCTAGGACTAAGAAGGGAGGGATTCTATTTTTGTTGTTGTGGATAGATTCTCTAAGATGACACATTTTATAGCTTGTCATAAAACCGATGATGCTTCAAACATTGCGGATTTGTTATTTAGAGAAGTCGCTAGGTTGCATGGCATGCCTAGGACTATTGTTTCTGGTCGCGATGTTAAATTATTGAGTTACTTTTGGAAGACTTTATGGGCTAAACTTGGCACAAAATTGTTGTTTTCTACTACTTGTCATCCTCAAACGGATGGACAAACTGAAGTTGTCAATAGAACTTTGGGAACACTTTTGCGTGCTATTCTTAAAAAGAACTTGGATTGACATTTCTATGGACTTTATTTTGGGTTGCCTAGGACTAAGAAAGGGAGGGATTCTATTTTCGTTGTTGTGGATAGATTCTCTAAGATGACACATTTTATAGCTTGTCATAAAACCGATGATGCTTCAAACATTGCGGATTTGTTCTTTAGAGAAGTCGCTAGGTTGCATGGCATGCCTAGGACTATTGTTTCTGGTCGCGATGTTAAATTATTGAGTTACTTTTGGAAGACTTTATGGGCTAAACTTGGCACAAAATTGTTGTTTTCTACTACTTGTCATCCTCAAACGGATGGACAAACTGAAGTTGTCAATAGAACTTTGGGAACACTTTTGCGTGCTATTCTTAAAAAGAACTTGGATTGACATTTCTATGGACTTTATTTTGGGTTGCCTAGGACTAAGAAAGGGAGGGATTCTATTTTCGTTGTTGTGGATAGATTCTCTAAGATGACACATTTTATAGCTTGTCATAAAACCGATGATGCTTCAAACATTGCGGATTTGTTCTTTAGAGAAGTCGTTAGGTTGCATGGCATGCCTAGGACTATTGTTTCTGGTCGCGGTGTTAAATTATTGAGTTACTTTTGGAAGACTTTATGGGCTAAACTTGGCACAAAATTGTTGTTTTCTACTACTTGTCATCCTCAAACGAATGGACAAACTGAAGTTGTCAATAGAACTTTGGGAACATTTTTGCGTGCTATTCTTAAAAAGAACTTGGATTGACATTTCTATGGACTTTATTTTGGGTTGCCTAGGACTAAGAAAGGGAGGGATTCTATTTTCGTTGTTGTGGATAGATTCTCTAAGATGGCACATTTTATAGCTTGTCATAAAACCGATGATGCTTCAAACATTGCGGATTTGTTCTTTAGAGAAGTCGTTAGGTTGCATGGCATGACTAGGACTATTGTTTCTGGTCGCGATGTTAAATTATTGAGTTACTTTTGGAAGACTTTATGGGCTAAACTTGGCACAAAATTGTTGTTTTCTACTACTTGTCATCCTCAAACGGATGGACAAACTGAAGTTGTCAATAGAACTTTGGGAACACTTTTGCGTGCTATTCTTAAAAAGAACTTGGATTGACATTTCTATGGACTTTATTTTGGGTTGCCTAGGACTAAGAAAGGGAGGGATTCTATTTTCGTTGTTGTGGATAGATTCTCTAAGATGGCACATTTTATAGCTTGTCATAAAACCGATGATGCTTCAAACATTGCGGATTTGTTCTTTAGAGAAGTCGCTAGGTTGCATGGCATGCCTAGGACTATTGTTTCTGGTCGCGGTGTTAAATTATTGAGTTACTTTTGGAAGACTTTATGGGCTAAACTTGGCACAAAATTGTTGTTTTCTACTACTTGTCATCCTCAAACGGATGGACAAACTGAAGTTGTCAATAGAACTTTGGGAACACTTTTGCGTGCTATTCTTAAAAAGAACTTGGATTGACATTTCTATGGACTTTATTTTGGGTTGCCTAGGACTAAGAAAGGGAGGGATTCTATTTTCGTTGTTGTGGATAGATTCTCTAAGATGGCACATTTTATAGCTTGTCATAAAACCGATGATGCTTCAAACATTGCGGATTTGTTCTTTAGAGAAGTCGCTAGGTTGCATGGCATGCCTAGGACTATTGTTTCTGGTCGCGATGTTAAATTATTGAGTTACTTTTGGAAGACTTTATGGGCTAAACTTGGCACAAAATTGTTGTTTTCTACTACTTGTCATCCTCAAACGGATGGACAAACTGAAGTTGTCAATAGAACTTTGGGAACACTTTTGCGTGCTATTCTTAAAAAGAACTTGGATTGACATTTCTATGGACTTTATTTTGGGTTGCTTAGGACTAAGAAAGGGAGGGATTCTATTTTCGTTGTTGTGGATAGATTCTCTAAGATGGCACATTTTATAGCTTGTCATAAAACCGATGATGCTTCAAACATTGCGGATTTGTTCTTTAGAGAAGTCGCTAGGTTGCATGGCATGCCTAGGACTATTGTTTCTGGTCGCGATGTTAAATTATTGAGTTACTTTTGGAAGACTTTATGGGCTAAACTTGGCACAAAATTGTTGTTTTCTACTACTTGTCATCCTCAAACGGATGGACAAACTGAAGTTGTCAATAGAACTTTGGGAACACTTTTGCGTGCTATTCTTAAAAAGAACTTGGATTGACATTTCTATGGACTTTATTTTGGGTTGCCTAGGACTAAGAAGGGAGGGATTCTATTTTCGTTGTTGTGGATAGATTCTCTAAGATGACACATTTTATAGCTTGTCATAAAACCGATGATGCTTCAAACATTGCGGATTTGTTCTTTAGAGAAGTCGCTAGGTTGCATGGCATGCCTAGGACTATTGTTTCTGGTCGCGATGTTAAATTATTGAGTTACTTTTGGAAGACTTTATGGGCTAAACTTGGCACAAAATTGTTGTTTACTACTACTTGTCATCCTCAAACGAATGGACAAACTGAAGTTGTCAATAGAACTTTGGGAACACTTTTGCGTGCTATTCTTAAAAAGAACTTGGATTGACATTTCTATGGACTTTATTTTGGGTTGCCTAGGACTAAGAAGGGAGGGATTCTATTTTCGTTGTTGTGGATAGATTCTCTAAGATGACACATTTTATAGCTTGTCATAAAACCGATGATGCTTCAAACATTGCGGATTTGTTCTTTAGAGAAGTCGCTAGGTTGCATGGCATGCCTAGGACTATTGTTTCTGGTCGCGGTGTTAAATTATTGAGTTACTTTTGGAAGACTTTATGGGCTAAACTTGGCACAAAATTGTTGTTTTCTACTACTTGTCATCCTCAAACGGATGGACAAACTGAAGTTGTCAATAGAACTTTGGGAACACTTTTGCGTGCTATTCTTAAAAAGAACTTGGATTGACATTTCTATGGACTTTATTTTGGGTTGCCTAGGACTAAGAAAGGGAGGGATTCTATTTTCGTTGTTGTGGATAGATTCTCTAAGATGACACATTTTGTAGCTTGTCATAAAACCGATGATGCTTCAAACATTGCGGATTTGTTCTTTAGAGAAGTCGTTAGGTTGCATGGCATGACTAGGACTATTGTTTCTGGTCGCGGTGTTAAATTATTGAGTTACTTTTGGAAGACTTTATGGGCTAAACTTGGCACAAAATTGTTGTTTTCTACTACTTGTCATCCTCAAACGGATGGACAAACTGAAGTTGTCAATAGAACTTTGGGAACACTTTTGCGTGCTATTCTTAAAAAGAACTTGGATTGACATTTCTATGGACTTTATTTTGGGTTGCCTAGGACTAAGAAAGGGAGGGATTCTATTTTCGTTGTTGTGGATAGATTCTCTAAGATGGCACATTTTATAGCTTGTCATAAAACCGATGATGCTTCAAACATTGCGGATTTGTTCTTTAGAGAAGTCGTTAGGTTGCATGGCATGACTAGGACTATTGTTTCTGGTCGCGGTGTTAAATTATTGAGTTACTTTTGGAAGACTTTATGGGCTAAACTTGGCACAAAATTGTTGTTTTCTACTACTTGTCATCCTCAAACGGATGGACAAACTGAAGTTGTCAATAGAACTTTGGGAACATTTTTGCGTGCTATTCTTAAAAAGAACTTGGATTGACATTTCTATGGACTTTATTTTGGGTTGCCTAGGACTAAGAAAGGGAGGGATTCTATTTTCGTTGTTGTGGATAGATTCTCTAAGATGGCACATTTTATAGCTTGTCATAAAACCGATGATGCTTCAAACATTGCGGATTTGTTCTTTAGAGAAGTCGCTAGGTTGCATGGCATGCCTAGGACTATTGTTTCTGGTCGCGATGTTAAATTATTGAGTTACTTTTGGAAGACTTTCTGGGCTAAACTTGGCACAAAATTGTTGTTTACTACTACTTGTCATCCTCAAACGAATGGACAAACTGAAGTTGTCAATAGAACTTTGGGAACACTTTTGCGTGCTATTCTTAAAAAGAACTTGGATTGACATTTCTATGGACTTTATTTTGGGTTGCCTAGGACTAAGAAGGGAGGGATTCTATTTTTGTTGTTGTGGATAGATTCTCTAAGATGACACATTTTATAGCTTGTCATAAAACCGATGATGCTTCAAACATTGCGGATTTGTTCTTTAGAGAAGTCGCTAGGTTGCATGGCATGCCTAGGACTATTGTTTCTGGTCGCGGTGTTAAATTATTGAGTTACTTTTGGAAGACTTTATGGGCTAAACTTGGCACAAAATTGTTGTTTTCTACTACTTGTCATCCTCAAACGGATGGACAAACTGAAGTTGTCAATAGAACTTTGGGAACACTTTTGCGTGCTATTCTTAAAAAGAACTTGGATTGACATTTCTATGGACTTTATTTTGGGTTGCCTAGGACTAAGAAAGGGAGGGATTCTATTTTCGTTGTTGTGGATAGATTCTCTAAGATGACACATTTTATAGCTTGTCATAAAACCGATGATGCTTCAAACATTGCGGATTTGTTCTTTAGAGAAGTCGCTAGGTTGCATGGCATGCCTAGGACTATTGTTTCTGGTCGCGGTGTTAAATTATTGAGTTACTTTTGGAAGACTTTATGGGCTAAACTTGGCACAAAATTGTTGTTTTCTACTACTTGTCATCCTCAAACGGATGGACAAACTGAAGTTGTCAATAGAACTTTGGGAACACTTTTGCGTGCTATTCTTAAAAAGAACTTGGATTGACATTTCTATGGACTTTATTTTGGGTTGCCTAGGACTAAGAAAGGGAGGGATTCTATTTTCGTTGTTGTGGATAGATTCTCTAAGATGACACATTTTATAGCTTGTCATAAAACCGATGATGCTTCAAACATTGCGGATTTGTTCTTTAGAGAAGTCGCTAGGTTGCATGGCATGACTAGGACTATTGTTTCTGGTCGCGGTGTTAAATTATTGAGTTACTTTTGGAAGACTTTATGGGCTAAACTTGGCACAAAATTGTTGTTTTCTACTACTTGTCATCCTCAAACGGATGGACAAACTGAAGTTGTCAATAGAACTTTGGGAACACTTTTGCGTGCTATTCTTAAAAAGAACTTGGATTGACATTTCTATGGACTTTATTTTGGGTTGCCTAGGACTAAGAAAGGGAGGGATTCTATTTTCGTTGTTGTGGATAGATTCTCTAAGATGGCACATTTTATAGCTTGTCATAAAACCGATGATGCTTCAAACATTGCGGATTTGTTCTTTAGAGAAGTCGTTAGGTTGCATGGCATGACTAGGACTATTGTTTCTGGTCGCGGTGTTAAATTATTGAGTTACTTTTGGAAGACTTTATGGGCTAAACTTGGCACAAAATTGTTGTTTTCTACTACTTGTCATCCTCAAACGGATGGACAAACTGAAGTTGTCAATAGAACTTTGGGAACACTTTTGCGTGCTATTCTTAAAAAGAACTTGGATTGACATTTCTATGGACTTTATTTTGGGTTGCCTAGGACTAAGAAAGGGAGGGATTCTATTTTCGTTGTTGTGGATAGATTCTCTAAGATGACACATTTTATAGCTTGTCATAAAACCGATGATGCTTCAAACATTGCGGATTTGTTCTTTAGAGAAGTCGCTAGGTTGCATGGCATGCCTAGGACTATTGTTTCTGGTCGCGATGTTAAATTATTGAGTTACTTTTGGAAGACTTTATGGGCTAAACTTGGCACAAAATTGTTGTTTTCTACTACTTGTCATCCTCAAACGGATGGACAAACTGAAGTTGTCAATAGAACTTTGGGAACACTTTTGCGTGCTATTCTTAAAAAGAACTTGGATTGACATTTCTATGGACTTTATTTTGGGTTGCCTAGGACTAAGAAAGGGAGGGATTCTATTTTCGTTGTTGTGGATAGATTCTCTAAGATGACACATTTTATAGCTTGTCATAAAACCGATGATGCTTCAAACATTGCGGATTTGTTCTTTAGAGAAGTCGCTAGGTTGCATGGCATGCCTAGGACTATTGTTTCTGGTCGCGGTGTTAAATTATTGAGTTACTTTTGGAAGACTTTATGGGCTAAACTTGGCACAAAATTGTTGTTTTCTACTACTTGTCATCCTCAAACGGATGGACAAACTGAAGTTGTCAATAGAACTTTGGGAACACTTTTGCGTGCTATTCTTAAAAAGAACTTGGATTGACATTTCTATGGACTTTATTTTGGGTTGCCTAGGACTAAGAAAGGGAGGGATTCTATTTTCGTTGTTGTGGATAGATTCTCTAAGATGACACATTTTATAGCTTGTCATAAAACCGATGATGCTTCAAACATTGCGGATTTGTTCTTTAGAGAAGTCGCTAGGTTGCATGGCATGCCTAGGACTATTGTTTCTGGTCGCGGTGTTAAATTATTGAGTTACTTTTGGAAGACTTTATGGGCTAAACTTGGCACAAAATTGTTGTTTTCTACTACTTGTCATCCTCAAACGGATGGACAAACTGAAGTTGTCAATAGAACTTTGGGAACACTTTTGCGTGCTATTCTTAAAAAGAACTTGGATTGACATTTCTATGGACTTTATTTTGGGTTGCCTAGGACTAAGAAAGGGAGGGATTCTATTTTCGTTGTTGTGGATAGATTCTCTAAGATGACACATTTTATAGCTTGTCATAAAACCGATGATGCTTCAAACATTGCGGATTTGTTCTTTAGAGAAGTCGTTAGGTTGCATGGCATGCCTAGGACTATTGTTTCTGGTCGCGGTGTTAAATTATTGAGTTACTTTTGGAAGACTTTATGGGCTAAACTTGGCACAAAATTGTTGTTTTCTACTACTTGTCATCCTCAAACGGATGGACAAACTGAAGTTGTCAATAGAACTTTGGGAACATTTTTGCGTGCTATTCTTAAAAAGAACTTGGATTGACATTTCTATGGACTTTATTTTGGGTTGCCTAGGACTAAGAAAGGGAGGGATTCTATTTTCGTTGTTGTGGATAGATTCTCTAAGATGACACATTTTATAGCTTGTCATAAAACCGATGATGCTTCAAACATTGCGGATTTGTTCTTTAGAGAAGTCGTTAGGTTGCATGGCATGACTAGGACTATTGTTTCTGGTCGCGGTGTTAAATTATTGAGTTACTTTTGGAAGACTTTATGGGCTAAACTTGGCACAAAATTGTTGTTTTCTACTACTTGTCATCCTCAAACGGATGGACAAACTGAAGTTGTCAATAGAACTTTGGGAACATTTTTGCGTGCTATTCTTAAAAAGAACTTGGATTGACATTTCTATGGACTTTATTTTGGGTTGCCTAGGACTAAGAAAGGGAGGGATTCTATTTTCGTTGTTGTGGATAGATTCTCTAAGATGGCACATTTTATAGCTTGTCATAAAACCGATGATGCTTCAAACATTGCGGATTTGTTCTTTAGAGAAGTCGTTAGGTTGCATGGCATGACTAGGACTATTGTTTCTGGTCGCGGTGTTAAATTATTGAGTTACTTTTGGAAGACTTTATGGGCTAAACTTGGCACAAAATTGTTGTTTTCTACTACTTGTCATCCTCAAACGGATGGACAAACTGAAGTTGTCAATAGAACTTTGGGAACACTTTTGCGTGCTATTCTTAAAAAGAACTTGGATTGACATTTCTATGGACTTTATTTTGGGTTGCTAGGACTAAGAAAGGGAGGGATTCTATTTTCGTTGTTGTGGATAGATTCTCTAAGATGGCACATTTTATAGCTTGTCATAAAACCGATGATGCTTCAAACATTGCGGATTTGTTCTTTAGAGAAGTCGCTAGGTTGCATGGCATGCCTAGGACTATTGTTTCTGGTCGCGATGTTAAATTATTGAGTTACTTTTGGAAGACTTTATGGGCTAAACTTGGCACAAAATTGTTGTTTACTACTACTTGTCATCCTCAAACGAATGGACAAACTGAAGTTGTCAATAGAACTTTGGGAACACTTTTGCGTGCTATTCTTAAAAAGAACTTGGATTGACATTTCTATGGACTTTATTTTGGGTTGCCTAGGACTAAGAAGGGAGGGATTCTATTTTCGTTGTTGTGGATAGATTCTCTAAGATGACACATTTTATAGCTTGTCATAAAACCGATGATGCTTCAAACATTGCGGATTTGTTCTTTAGAGAAGTCGCTAGGTTGCATGGCATGCCTAGGACTATTGTTTCTGGTCGCGGTGTTAAATTATTGAGTTACTTTTGGAAGACTTTATGGGCTAAACTTGGCACAAAATTGTTGTTTTCTACTACTTGTCATCCTCAAACGGATGGACAAACTGAAGTTGTCAATAGAACTTTGGGAACACTTTTGCGTGCTATTCTTAAAAAGAACTTGGATTGACATTTCTATGGACTTTATTTTGGGTTGCCTAGGACTAAGAAAGGGAGGGATTCTATTTTCGTTGTTGTGGATAGATTCTCTAAGATGACACATTTTATAGCTTGTCATAAAACCGATGATGCTTCAAACATTGCGGATTTGTTCTTTAGAGAAGTCGCTAGGTTGCATGGCATGACTAGGACTATTGTTTCTGGTCGCGGTGTTAAATTATTGAGTTACTTTTGGAAGACTTTATGGGCTAAACTTGGCACAAAATTGTTGTTTTCTACTACTTGTCATCCTCAAACGGATGGACAAACTGAAGTTGTCAATAGAACTTTGGGAACATTTTGCGTGCTATTCTTAAAAAGAACTTGGATTGACATTTCTATGGACTTTATTTTGGGTTGCCTAGGACTAAGAAAGGGAGGGATTCTATTTTCGTTGTTGTGGATAGATTCTCTAAGATGACACATTTTATAGCTTGTCATAAAACCGATGATGCTTCAAACATTGCGGATTTGTTCTTTAGAGAAGTCGTTAGGTTGCATGGCATGACTAGGACTATTGTTTCTGGTCGCGGTGTTAAATTATTGAGTTACTTTTGGAAGACTTTATGGGCTAAACTTGGCACAAAATTGTTGTTTTCTACTACTTGTCATCCTCAAACGGATGGACAAACTGAAGTTGTCAATAGAACTTTGGGAACATTTTTGCGTGCTATTCTTAAAAAGAACTTGGATTGACATTTCTATGGACTTTATTTTGGGTTGCTTAGGACTAAGAAAGGGAGGGATTCTATTTTCGTTGTTGTGGATAGATTCTCTAAGATGGCACATTTTATAGCTTGTCATAAAACCGATGATGCTTCAAACATTGCGGATTTGTTCTTTAGAGAAGTCGTTAGGTTGCATGGCATGACTAGGACTATTGTTTCTGGTCGCGGTGTTAAATTATTGAGTTACTTTTGGAAGACTTTATGGGCTAAACTTGGCACAAAATTGTTGTTTTCTACTACTTGTCATCCTCAAACGGATGGACAAACTGAAGTTGTCAATAGAACTTTGGGAACATTTTTGCGTGCTATTCTTAAAAAGAACTTGGATTGACATTTCTATGGACTTTATTTTGGGTTGCTTAGGACTAAGAAAGGGAGGGATTCTATTTTCGTTGTTGTGGATAGATTCTCTAAGATGGCACATTTTATAGCTTGTCATAAAACCGATGATGCTTCAAACATTGCGGATTTGTTCTTTAGAGAAGTCGCTAGGTTGCATGGCATGCCTAGGACTATTGTTTCTGGTCGCGATGTTAAATTATTGAGTTACTTTTGGAAGACTTTCTGGGCTAAACTTGGCACAAAATTGTTGTTTACTACTACTTGTCATCCTCAAACGAATGGACAAACTGAAGTTGTCAATAGAACTTTGGGAACACTTTTGCGTGCTATTCTTAAAAAGAACTTGGATTGACATTTCTATGGACTTTATTTTGGGTTGCCTAGGACTAAGAAGGGAGGGATTCTATTTTCGTTGTTGTGGATAGATTCTCTAAGATGACACATTTTATAGCTTGTCATAAAACCGATGATGCTTCAAACATTGCGGATTTGTTCTTTAGAGAAGTCGCTAGGTTGCATGGCATGCCTAGGACTATTGTTTCTGGTCGCGGTGTTAAATTATTGAGTTACTTTTGGAAGACTTTATGGGCTAAACTTGGCACAAAATTGTTGTTTTCTACTACTTGTCATCCTCAAACGGATGGACAAACTGAAGTTGTCAATAGAACTTTGGGAACATTTTTGCGTGCTATTCTTAAAAAGAACTTGGATTGACATTTCTATGGACTTTATTTTGGGTTGCCTAGGACTAAGAAAGGGAGGGATTCTATTTTCGTTGTTGTGCATAGATTCTCTAAGATGACACATTTTGTAGCTTGTCATAAAACCGATGATGCTTCAAACATTGCGGATTTGTTCTTTAGAGAAGTCGTTAGGTTGCATGGCATGACTAGGACTATTGTTTCTGGTCGCGGTGTTAAATTATTGAGTTACTTTTGGAAGACTTTATGGGCTAAACTTGGCACAAAATTGTTGTTTTCTACTACTTGTCATCCTCAAACGGATGGACAAACTGAAGTTGTCAATAGAACTTTGGGAACATTTTTGCGTGCTATTCTTAAAAAGAACTTGGATTGACATTTCTATGGACTTTATTTTGGGTTGCTTAGGACTAAGAAAGGGAGGGATTCTATTTTCGTTGTTGTGGATAGATTCTCTAAGATGGCACATTTTATAGCTTGTCATAAAACCGATGATGCTTCAAACATTGCGGATTTGTTCTTTAGAGAAGTCGTTAGGTTGCATGGCATGACTAGGACTATTGTTTCTGGTCGCGGTGTTAAATTATTGAGTTACTTTTGGAAGACTTTATGGGCTAAACTTGGCACAAAATTGTTGTTTTCTACTACTTGTCATCCTCAAACGGATGGACAAACTGAAGTTGTCAATAGAACTTTGGGAACATTTTTGCGTGCTATTCTTAAAAAGAACTTGGATTGACATTTCTATGGACTTTATTTTGGGTTGCTTAGGACTAAGAAAGGGAGGGATTCTATTTTCGTTGTTGTGGATAGATTCTCTAAGATGGCACATTTTATAGCTTGTCATAAAACCGATGATGCTTCAAACATTGCGGATTTGTTCTTTAGAGAAGTCGCTAGGTTGCATGGCATGCCTAGGACTATTGTTTCTGGTCGCGATGTTAAATTATTGAGTTACTTTTGGAAGACTTTCTGGGCTAAACTTGGCACAAAATTGTTGTTTACTACTACTTGTCATCCTCAAACGAATGGACAAACTGAAGTTGTCAATAGAACTTTGGGAACACTTTTGCGTGCTATTCTTAAAAAGAACTTGGATTGACATTTCTATGGACTTTATTTTGGGTTGCCTAGGACTAAGAAGGGGAGGGATTCTATTTTTGTTGTTGTGGATAGATTCTCTAAGATGACACATTTTATAGCTTGTCATAAAACCGATGATGCTTCAAACATTGCGGATTTGTTCTTTAGAGAAGTCGCTAGGTTGCATGGCATGCCTAGGACTATTGTTTCTGGTCGCGGTGTTAAATTATTGAGTTACTTTTGGAAGACTTTATGGGCTAAACTTGGCACAAAATTGTTGTTTTCTACTACTTGTCATCCTCAAACGGATGGACAAACTGAAGTTGTCAATAGAACTTTGAGAACATTTTTGCGTGCTATTCTTAAAAAGAACTTGGATTGACATTTCTATGGACTTTATTTTGGGTTGCCTAGGACTAAGAAAGGGAGGGATTCTATTTTCGTTGTTGTGCATAGATTCTCTAAGATGACACATTTTGTAGCTTGTCATAAAACCGATGATGCTTCAAACATTGCGGATTTGTTCTTTAGAGAAGTCGTTAGGTTGCATGGCATGACTAGGACTATTGTTTCTGGTCGCGGTGTTAAATTATTGAGTTACTTTTGGAAGACTTTATGGGCTAAACTTGGCACAAAATTGTTGTTTTCTACTACTTGTCATCCTCAAACGGATGGACAAACTGAAGTTGTCAATAGAACTTTGGGAACATTTTTGCGTGCTATTCTTAAAAAGAACTTGGATTGACATTTCTATGGACTTTATTTTGGGTTGCTTAGGACTAAGAAAGGGAGGGATTCTATTTTCGTTGTTGTGGATAGATTCTCTAAGATGGCACATTTTATAGCTTGTCATAAAACCGATGATGCTTCAAACATTGCGGATTTGTTCTTTAGAGAAGTCGTTAGGTTGCATGGCATGACTATGACTATTGTTTCTTGTCGCGGTGTTAAATTATTGAGTTACTTTTGGAAGACTTTATGGGCTAAACTTGGCACAAAATTGTTGTTTTCTACTACTTGTCATCCTCAAACGGATGGACAAACTGAAGTTGTCAATAGAACTTTGGGAACACTTTTGCGTGCTATTCTTAAAAAGAACTTTGATTGACATTTCTATGGACTTTATTTTGGAGTTGCCTAGGACTAAGAAAGGGAGAGATTCTATTTTCGTTGTTGTGGATAGATTCTCTAAGATGGCACATTTTATAGTTTGTCATAAGACCGATGATGCTTCAAACATTGCAGATTTGTTCTTTAGAGAAGTCGCTAGGTTGCATGGCATGCTTAGGACTATTGTTTCTGGTCGCGGTGTTAAATTATTGAGTTACTTTTGGAAGACTTTATGGGCTAAACTTGGCACAAAATTGTTGTTTTCTACTACTTGTCACCTAATCACGGATTACAATAAGTTCATAAAACAGGGACAATTTTTGCGTATTCTTAAAAAACTGGATTGACATCTATGGACTTATCTGGATTACTAGGACTAAGAAACAAGGGACGGTGTTCACTCTAGTTGTATAGATTTTCTAAGATCTACTTTTATACTGCATAAACGATGATTCTTCAAAATTCGGATTTCTTGAATGAAGCGTTAGTGCATGCATGAATAGGACTACAGTTTCTGGTCTCCGGTTGCGTTAATTATGCTGAGTTACTTATGAGACATCTGTCGATAAACTTGCACAAAATTTGTTCATACGATGTTCTAATCACGATAAACTGCACTTCATCAGCTAAACATGGCATATAAAATCTAAATCATAAAGACATGCTAGCACAACTGGAAGCAATAACGATGGGTCCCATGATCTAGGAGCCACATCCATATGAGCATGCAGTCCTAATCAAATCATGTCTAGACTCGACTCAACTATAACTCTAGGGATCCCGTAATGAATAAGACGTCAATGGCTGTTACCTACTCAACCGATCGTGGTAACTGTACGTCTTATTCCTAGACTTCGGCCATGGCTGTATCGTGGTGCTACAATAGGACAATGTCTGCTCCTATGTACGATACACCGAACGTCTAGAATTCTGACAATGACTGTCAAGACTTTCCTATCTTAACTGCAATGAATAACAATTTGTAAACAAAGCATAATCATATTCATAACTGAATATCACCATTATTTTACATGCTTGAATACAATTCTATAATCAAAGCATAATCAGGTAACAATATAAACAATAATATAGTATGTGATTTTATTGGGAAACTCAAATTAATCTAATTTGAGTTATGCTTCCCGAATATCACATGAATTATACCTTTGTCGTCCCCGTCTGATGAAGACGAAGTCTCGAAGTCGAATTTGTCCATATCTGATCTGAAATGACAATAATCAATACAATGTATCAATGTATAATCCCATTTCAAAATCTGTCTGGTCAATATCTGAATAAACTACAATCTGATTCATATCAACCATATCACAAGATAACAGAAACCAATACTGAATCTGATCAATCTGTACCAACTGATGTTTTAACGGCATAACAATACTGTCTCGATAACCCCGTCAGTCTAAACATCACAAATATAATACCAGACTTCGAAATCAATACTGATACAAATGATAATCTCAATAACAATACGAATCTGATATAAAATCTCAATCAAATCAATTCTGAAAATCATAACAAATACATAAACAATCTGTTCTTCAATCTGACTTGAATCATACGATGTCTACAGTAGCAGAAACACCATATCTGAATCATATTCAATTCTAACAACATCATAAATTCAAATCTTGTCTAAAACGTAATGAAACTTACGTCCAGTTGTAGCCTGCGTTGATATGAACACAGTACCGTACTCGGATTTAAAATCAGACGGACGGATTGTTCACAATCACGATCCCAAGCTTCACGAATAAATTTCCCAAAGTTTCTTTCGTTTCTTTCTTTTCCTTATTCTGAATTGCTTGCGTGTATATATATATATATATATATATATATATATATATACACGATACATGCATGCAAGCAAGTGGCGCACTCTACACATAACACGTCTCGCGCATATGCGCGGCCACTACTCGCGCATATGCGCGAGACCTACTGTCTCGGCGAAAATGCTACTCACGCATATGCGCCATTAATTCTGCGCATATGCGCCACCCCTTCTGGCCGTCCCGCGCATATGCGCCACTCTACTCGCGCATATGCGCCACTGGTTCTGGCCTTGCCGCGCATGTGCGCGCATTATCTCGCGCATGTGCGCGCAAGCCTCGGCCAGCTCCGCGCATGTGCGCCAATCCGTACAGAGCATTTGCGCGGGGCTCTTTCTTGGCACACACATTTACACCTTTCTCATGTGTTCTAGTCCGATCCGTTCCGTCTATACTTATCGCGATTAATTCAATAAGTCATTTCAGATTACTCTCAGATTACGGTAATCGTATCCAAATCATTTCAGATTACTGTAATTAAATTCTCGGGCATTACACTACTACTTGTCATCCTCAAACGGATGGACAAACTGAAGTTGTCAATAGAACTTTGAGAACATTTTTGCGTGCTATTCTTAAAAAGAACTTGGATTGACATTTCTATGGACTTTATTTTGGGTTGCCTAGGACTAAGAAAAGAAGGGATTCTACTTTCGTTGTTGTGCATAGATTCTCTAAGATAACACATTTTGTAGCTTGTCATAAAACCGATGATGCTTCAAACATTGCGGATTTGTTCTTTAGAGAAGTCGTTAGGTTGCATGGCATGACTAGGACTATTGTTTCTGGTCGCGGTGTTAAATTATTGAGTTACTTTTGGAAGACTTTATGGGCTAAACTTGGCACAAAATTGTTGTTTTCTACTACTTGTCATCCTCAAATGGATGGACAAACTGAAGTTGTCAATAGAACTTTGGGAACATTTTTGCGTGCTATTCTTAAAAAGAACTTGGATTGACATTTTTATGGACTTTATTTTGGGTTTCTTAGGACTAAGAAAGGGAGGGATTCTATTTTCGTTGTTGTGGATAGATTCTCTAAGATGGCACATTTTATAGCTTGTCATAAAACCGATGATGCTTCAAACATTGCGGATTTTTTCTTTAGAGAAGTCGTTAGGTTGCATGGCATGACTAGGACTATTGTTTCTGGTCGCGGTGTTAAATTATTGAGTTACTTTTGGAAGACTTTATGGGCTAAACCTGGCACAAAATTGTTGTTTTCTACTACTTGTCATCCTCAAACGGATGGACAACTGAAGTTGTCAATAGAACTTTGGGAATATTTTTGTGTGCTATTCTTAAAAAGAACTTGGATTGACATTTCTATGGACTTTATTTTGGGTTGCTTAGGACTAAGAAAGGGAGGGATTCTATTTTCGTTGTTGTGGATAGATTCTCAAAGATGGCACATTTTATAGCTTGTCATAAAACCGATGATACTTCAAACATTGCGGATTTGTTCTTTAGAGAAGTCGCTAGGTTGCATGGCATGCCTAGGACTATTGTTTCTGGTCGCGATGTTAAATTATTGAGTTACTTTTGGAAGACTTTCTGGGCTAAACTTGACACAAAATTGTTGTTTACTACTACTTGTCATCCTCAAACGAATGGACAAACTGAAGTTGTCAATAGAACTTTGGGAACACTTTTGCGTGCTATTCTTAAAAAGAACTTGGATTGACATTTCTATGGGCTTTATTTTGGGTTGCCTAGGACTAAGAAGAGGAGGGATTCTATTTTTGTTGTTGTGGATAGATTCTCTAAGATGACACATTTTATAGCTTGTCATAAAACCGATGATGCTTCAAACATTGCGGATTTGTTCTTTAGAGAAGTCGCTAGGTTGCATGGCATGACTAGGACTATTGTTTCTGGTCGCGGTGTTAAATTATTGAGTTACTTTTGGAAGACTTTATGGGCTAAACTTGGCACAAAATTGTTGTTTTCTACTACTTGTCATCCTCAAACGGATGGACAAACTGAAGTTGTCAATAGAACTTTGGGTACATTTTTGTGTGCTATTCTTAAAAAGAACTTGGATTGACATTTCTATGGACTTTATTTTGGGTTGCTTAGGACTAAGAAAGGGAGGGATTCTATTTTCGTTGTTGTGGATAGATTCTCTAAGATGGCACATTTTATAGCTTGTCATAAAACCGATGATGCTTCAAACATTGCGGATTTGTTCTTTAGAGAAGTCGCTAGGTTGCATGGCATGACTAGGACTATTGTTTCTGGTCGCGGTGTTAAATTATTGAGTTACTTTTGGAAGACTTTATGGGCTAAACTTGGCACAAAATTGTTGTTTTCTACTACTTGTCATCCTCAAACGGATGGACAAACTGAAGTTGTCAATAGAACTTTGGGTACATTTTTGTGTGCTATTCTTAAAAAGAACTTGGATTGACATTTCTATGGACTTTATTTTGGGTTGCTTAGGACTAAGAAAGGGAGGGATTCTATTTTCGTTGTTGTGGATAGATTCTCTAAGATGGCACATTTTATAGCTTGTCATAAAACCGATGATGCTTCAAACATTGCGGATTTGTTCTTTAGAGAAGTCGCTAGGTTGCATGGCATGCCTACGACTATTGTTTCTGGTCGCGGTGTTAAATTATTGAGTTACTTTTCGAAGACTTTATGGGCTAAACTTGGCACAAAATTGTTGTTTTCTACTACTTGTCATCCTCAAACGGATGGACAAACTGAAGTTGTCAATAGAACTTTGAGATCATTTTTGCGTGCTATTCTTAAAAAGAACTTGGATTGACATTTCTATGGACTTTATTTTCGGTTGCCTAGGACTAAGAAAGGGAGGGATTCTATTTTCGTTGTTGTGGATAGATTCTCTAAGATGACACATTTTGTAGCTTGTCATAAAACCGATGATGCTTCAAACATTGCGGATTTGCTCTTTAGAGAAGTCGTTAGGTTGCATGGCATGACTAGGACTATTGTTTCTGGTCGCGGTGTTAAATTATTGAGTTACTTTTGGAAGACTTTATGGGCTAAACTTGGCACAAAATTGTTGTTTTCTACTACTTGTCATCCTCAAACGGATGGACAAACTGAAGTTGTCAATAGAACTTTGGGAACATTTTTGCGTGCTATTCTTAAAAAGAACTTGGATTGACATTTCTATGGACTTTATTTTGGGTTGCTTAGGACTAAGAAAGGGAGGGATTCTATTTTCGTTGTTGTGGATAGATTCTCTAAGATGGCACATTTTATAGCTTGTCATAAAACCGATGATGCTTCAAACATTGCGGATTTGTTCTTTAGAGAAGCCGCTAGGTTGCATGGAATGACTAGGACTATTGCTTCTGATCGCGATGTTAAATTATTGAGTTACTTTTGGAAGACTTTCTGGGCTAAACTTGGCACAAAATTGTTGTTTACTACTGCTTGTCATCCTCAAACGAATGGACAAACTGAAGTTGTCAATAGAACTTTGGGAACACTTTTGCGTGCTATTCTTAAAAAGAACTTGGATTGACATTTCTATGGACTTTATTTTGGGTTGCCTAGGACTAAGAAGGGGAGGGATTCTATTTTTGTTGTTGTGGATAGATTCTCTAAGATGACACATTTTATAGCTTGTCATAAAACCGATGGTGCTTCAAACATTGCGGATTTGTTATTTAGAGAAGTCGCTAGGTTGCATGGCATTTGTGGGGACCCGGACGCTAATCAAGTTCTTAATCATCATTGGGACTAATTAATCGATTATAAAACAGGGTCTACAAATTTTTCTTTTTTAAAATGCGGAACGTTGTGAACTCAAGACATATATACATATCAGTATATAAAATACAAGTCCTGTATCATAAACATTTATTCAAACTAGAGTTTAACAACTAATATCAAGTGTCCAAACCCTATCTCAGATCAAAGTCCGAAGTCTCCACTCTAACTCGATCTCTCCTCATCTCCTCGACCCTGAACCTGTCCCACCAGTTGTCAAGTACACATACAGACAAGACAACAGCCGATAATTCCGGTGAGAATATAATCCCAGTATAAATCAACGAAACATGCAATCATATAAACAAATATAAAGCATGTAATCAGGTAACAAAGATATGTATCAATATCTGAAACATAATCAATATCAAACTGTCGACAAAGGCTCGTGACTCCACGACTCAGACTAGATTCAATCCTAGCCTAGGGATCTCGGTTTCCAGACATTGGCATTCCATATCGACCAACATTAATAGAAAAGACTCCAGTTCTATCCACGTCGATATAGTATCGATCACCAGTAATAGAAGAAGCTCTGTTTCTATCCACATCAGTATAGTCTCGATCACCAGTAATAGAAGAAACTCCGATTTTATCCACATCGATATAACATCGATCAACAGTAATAGAAGAAGTTATAATTCTATCCACATCGATACAATACTGATCACCAGTAATAGAATGAGCTATAATTCTATCCACATCGATAGCCAATTATCCAGTAGCAGACTATGGCACCTCCGCCAACACAATATCTCATGACATCGTGCAATGTGCCCGTGGTGATCCCACCACTATCAGGCACTTCTGTCATAAGACTACTCGTCTAATACCTGCTATCTATAATCAAGAGAACAAGTATATCAATCAAATCAATGCAATAAAGTAAAGTATGTGATTTAGGGAAACTCAAGTCTAAACCGACTCAAGTCGATCTCCCAATACCACATTGACTTATACCTTTCTTTCGTCGGTTTCTGGCTCAGTCGAAGTCCTGAATTCACAGTCTGTCTGGCAATGACAATATCAATAATCTCATGTCAATATACCTTTCAAATCACTATCAATCTGATCAATCTTGATTTAATTCAAAATCAACGGCATAACGGTACAAACTCAGAATCTCCGTCAATACCCTATCACCAGATAACAGTTACAATCCATAACCCATATTCAATACAATCTGTAATCCAATCACAATTCAAATCTGTCTGATATAAATCAATATACCCTAAAAATTCATAACAATTCCATAATCAGTCTGTTCCTTAATCTGACTTCGATTCTATGATGTCTAACATGTCAAGAACAACATATATGAATTCCATTCAATTCTGACAATATCATAATTCTAAAACATGTCAAAACGTAGTAAAACTTACGTCCAGTTGTAGCCTACGTCGATAGGAACTCGGTACTAAAGTCATATTTAAAATTTGATAATTGAATTTGCCACAATCATCAATTTACCGTACAAAGAAAATGGGATTTGCTGAGGGAATTCTCGACTTCCATTTCTGAAGAATGAAGGAATTTGTCATTTATATATTGCATGCAATTTCCCACACGTGTCACCCTCAAAATTTGTCCAATTTCTTTCAATAATTACGAAATTGCCATCCAATAATTACGAAAATGCCATTGCCATCCAATAATTACGAAAATGCCATCCAAAAATTACGAAATTGCCATCCCAATAATTTAAATCAAATATTTTTATTTTCGGGGTCTCCCAAAATGATAACATCTCGGGCCTTACAATTCTCCCCCTCTAAGACATGATTTCGTCCTCGAAATCTCAAGCAATCATATCCTATGCAATCATATCAGAAACTGAAATAGTAAACTCACATCAGTGGAATAACTCTGGGAATTCCTGTCTCATATCAGTGCCATGACGAGTCCATTGAACTTTCACCAACGGAATCATCTTCGTTCTGAGCTGTTTTTCTTTACGATCGATAATCCGGATCGGTTTCTCGACATAACTCAATGTCTCATCCAGCTCGGTCTCGTCTGGCTGAATCACGTGAGAATCATCAGGGAGATTATTTCCACAGCATCGATACATGAAAAACATCATGTATCCCAGATAATGAAGGCGGTAAAGCTAGTCGATAGGCACGATCTCCTATCTTCTCGAGAATCTCATAAGGACCAACATATCTTGAAGACAATTTCCCTTTCTTGCCAAATCTGACAACTCCTCTGAAAGGTGAAATCTTAAGAAATACTCGGTCTCCTATCTCAAATACCAACGGTCGTCGTCTGAGGTTGGCATATTTGGCTTATCTGTCCTGTGCTGCCTTCATTTTCTTTTGAATCAATTTCACTTTCTCAGTCATATCTCTGATCATGTCAGGCCCAGTTTCAGGAACTTCAGAGATATCATCCCAGTAAAGAGGGGATCTGCATCTCTTTCCGTACAACGCTTCAAATGGTGCCATCTCAATACTCGTTTGATAGCTGCTGTTGTACGAAAATTCGCAAAGTGGCAATGCATCTTGCCAGTTAGTGCATGAAATCAAGCACTACAGCTCTCAACATATCTTCCAATGTCTGAATCGTTCGTTCTGACTGTCCGTCAGTCTGTGGATGATATGCGGTACTTAGATGTAACTTTGTACCTAGAGCTTGCTGCAAACTCTACCAGAAGTGCGAAGTAAACCGAGGATCACGGTCTGAAACAATCGACTTTGGCACTCCGTGCAGTCTTAACACTTCCTTGACGTAACTATTCGCCATCTGGTCGTATCTGTACGTCATCTTGTATCGAATAAAGCATGCTGATTTGGTCAATCGATCATTCACGACCCAAATCGCATCGTAACCTCGGGAGGATCGCGGTAATTGCGTCACAAAATCCAGTGGAAATGTGATCCCATTTGCATTCAGGAATGGACAAATTCTGCAACAATCCTCCTGGCTTCTTTCTCTCAGCTTTCACCTGTTGGCAATTTAGACACTTGGCTACAAATTCAGTGATATCTGATTTCATTTGTTTCCACCAATACTGTGTCTTTAAATCGTTATACATTTTCCTGCCACCAAGATGAATGCTAAAACGACTGTTGTGCGCTTCTGACAGTATTCGCTGTCTCAAATCTGAAACATTCGGCACAACAAGACGATTATTCACATACAAAATGCCATTTCTCACCTGATATTCCGATTGATGTCCCGCTCTGACCATAGAAATCGAATTCTGTATATTCTGATCACTTTTCTGTGCCTCTTTGATTCTCAATATCAATGTCGGTTCAGCTCGAATTGCACATAATCTCAGAGGCTGACGATCTGTTTTAAAAGCTAATCCAGACAAACAGCAGTCTTCTATCAAATTCGAGACACCTATCGTCGATAAGGATAGTGCACATACCTTTCGACTCAGCGCATCTGCTGCTGCATTGGATTTCCCTGGATAATATTTGATTTCACAATCAAAGTCTTTCAGCAAATCCAGCCATCTCCGCTGTCTCATATTCAGCTCTGATTGCGAAAACAGATATTTCAAGCTTTTGTGATCCGAATAGATTTCGAATTTCTCACCGTAGAGGTAATGTCGCCATATCTTCAAAGCAAAGACTATGGCTGCCAATTCAAGATCATGAATTGGATAATGAGATTCATGGGGTTTCAGCTGTCTCGAGGCATAAGCAATCACATGCCCCTGCTGCATCAATACACAACCCAATCCTCGGTGAGATGCATCACAATAAACGACAAATCCACCAGTGCCTGAAGGAATCGTCAACACAGGCGCACTGGTCAGTCTCTTTTTCAACTCAAGAAAACTGGATTCACAGTCTTCTGTCCACAAAAATGGAGCATTCTTCTGAGTCAACTGTGTAATCGGTTTGGCAATACTCGAAAAATCTTTAATGAATCGGCGATAATATCCTGCCAAACCCATAAAGCTGCGTATCTCTGGTACAGATGTCGGTCTCGGCCACGAAATCACTGCCTCAACCTTACTGGGATCAACTGATATCCCGTCTCCGGATATGATATGTCCCAGAAATACCACCTGTTTCAACCAGAACTCGCATTTCGACAACTTAGCATACAATTTCTCTGCCCTCAAAATGCTCAACACAGTCCTCAGATGATTAGCATGCTCAATCATATTCTTTGAATATATCAGTATATCATCAATGAATATGATAACAAAATCATCCAAATATTTCTGAAATACGCGGTTCATCAATCCCATAAATACCGCCGGTGCATTCGTCAAACCAAAAGGCATGACAATAAACTCATAGTGTCCATACCTATTTCTGAATGCTGTCTTAGAGATATCAGAGTCCCTGACTCTCAATTGATGTTATCCAGATCTCAAGTCGATCTTGGAATACACCGAAGAACCCTGCAACTGATCAAATAAATCATCAATAAAAGGCAATGGATATTTATTCTTTATCGTTGCCTTGTTCAGTTGCCGGTAGTCAATACAAAGTCTCATCGACCCATCCTTCTTTCTCACGAACAGTACTGGAGCACCCCAAGGAGATACACTCGGTCTGATATACCCCTTGGCCAGTAAATCCTCCAACTGTTCTTTCAATTCTTTCAACTCGATCGGTGCCATCCGGTATGGAGCTCTCGAAATCGGAACTGTTCCTGGCATTAACTCAATGCTGAAGTCTATCTCTCGAATCGGAAGCAATTCAGGAATCTCATCTGGAAAGACATCAGCAAACTCACACACCACTGGCAAATCCGCCAATGATGGGCTCGATTTCAGTAAATCAACTGTATATACCAGGAATGCATCCGCTCACTTCTGCAATAATCGAGTCATATTCATTGCAGATATCAAAGGGATTCTAGCACGAGAACCTTTACCATAAAATTTCCACTCCTCAGCCATCTCAGGTCTGAATCGAACTATCTTGTGGAAACAATCGACTGTAGCTCGGTACTTGGTCAATGTATCAATACCGATAATACAATCAAAGTTAGATAACCCAAGCACAATACAGTCTAACTCAATCGTATGCCCATCGTATTGCAGTATACTAGATTTAACAGTTTTCACTGATATCAATCATGTCCCTAACGGAGAAGAGACAGACACTACTGCAGACAATGACTCAATAGGTAATGCATGACTCAATGCAAATCTCTCAGAAATAAAAGTATGCGATGCACCAGTGTCAATCAGCATATATGCAGGATAACCAGAAATAAAAAAGTTACCTGCCACGACATCATCAGGTGCATCATGTGCTTGCTCCTCAGTCAAAGCGAATAGTCGGGCCTGCTGTCGAGGAGGCTGATTCGCTGTCTGGCTCCCTCCCGGCCTCTGCTGTGACTGAGTAGACGGTGCTGGCTGAAAGGAATGAACGGCAGAAGATCGTCTTCCTGTCTGAGCCACTGATCCAGATGACTCAGCGGCTTGTAATCCCTGGGCATCACGCTGTGGACACACTCGGGCAAAGTGTCCATGCTGCTTACAAATGCGGCAGTTGCCGAACACCCCTCGGCACTGCTCGGTGGAATGCTTCCCTCCACAAGTGCTACAGTAGGGTCCTGTGTAACTCTGGCCCTGACCAGTCTGTCTAGAGCCACTCGAACTGGATGAGCTACTTCCAGCTTTCTTGAATTTCTTCCCCTTAGCTTTCAGGAAGTCTTTCTTCCCACTAACATTGCCACTCTCAAATCGGGTAGCTGGTGGAGGCAGCTGTGATCTCGGTACTGAAGGCACAAACGAGGCCTCTCTCTGTCTCATCAGACCTGCTTCGGCTCCCTTGGCTCGGTTCAAGGCATCGGTGAAATTGTTTGGCATCCTGGTATTCACCAGGGTGAAGATTTCAGGATTCAGGCCATTTATGAATTGGTCCGCAACGGCCTCATCATGTTCAGCCACATGAGGAGCAAATCTCAACAGTGCAGAGAACTTAGCCACATAGTCCTCAATGTTTAACTGGCTGTAAAGCTCGAGAATTATCCGTTGTCATTGATATTGACTTGAAGAGGAGAATGCATGACAGGAAAAATGAGAGTTTGAGCAAGCATGGTCGAAGCCACACCGCCCCTGCGGTGCTAGGACTACCGCACCCGCGGTGTAGGTGACAGAAAGTTGAGGGAAATATGCGAAGCAACACCGCACCCGCGGTGCGCGCAAGACCGCACCCGCGGTGGTGAGACCGCACCCACGGTGATGCAAGCGCCGCACCCGCGGTGATCGACATTTAGGAAAATGCATTGCTTCCGAGAGCACAGCGCACCCGCGCCCTTATACTACCGCACCCGCGGTAGTGCGTGTCGTTTGAAAAACATGAACACTCGTTCCTCTGCATGCAATATATGATATGTGTCTTCATTTCCTTCTTCCATTCAGTACATGAACCGAGAGAGCTTGGAGAGAGGAGCTTTCATTCTTTTGATCTTTAACTTGTGATTTTGAATTAGTTAGTGCTCCGATTTTAATTCCGAGTAGAGATTAGTGATCCTTGCATCGTTGGCTACGAAAGGATGTAAGTATTGTTCATTTCCAGCATGTCTCGATATTTATGTGTTGGAGAAGTCATGATTTTATTGAAGGAATGTGTTCTTGATATGTTGAGCATTGTAGATTGCAATCGGATTGATGTTTGGATATCGTACGATATTGTTTCGATTTTCCAGCTTGTAGTATGTAAGGTTATACAAATTACAGAGTATACAATTGTATTTTGATGATATTATGAGTTAAGGGTGATTGATTTTATTGTCGTTGAGATGCCGGTATTGAGGAATCACGTCGTTATGCCGTCAAATTGTATTGAAACCGATTGTAGCCTTGTATATTGAGTTGCGTGAGATATATATTGATAGAGTACACATCGATTATGCTATTTCAGATTGTATTGGCTATTGTGAACTCAAGCCTTCGACTACGACACAGACTGTGCGACAAGAAAGGTATAATTCATGTGGTCACGGGATTGCACAACTCGATTCAGACTTGATACGAGTTTCCCTAAATCACACACTAGATTGTTATTACATTTGATTATGTAATGCCTTGTTTATTGATTTATATTCGAGTCCTGAGATAGGAGATATTGGCAGACTTGCCAAAACTAGACGTTTCGGTGTATCGACGCATAGGAGCATATTTGCTATATGTGCAGACCCTCGATACAGAGTTGACCGAAGTCTAGGAATAAGACGTACCGTTGCCCCGAGTGGTTGGGTAGGTGACAGATCGTCTTATTCATACGGGATCCCTAGATTAGAAAAGAGTCGAGTCAAGATTTAAATGTGAATACAGATTTGTATTCTTCTACATGTTTAGATTTACATTCATGTTATTTGATAGATGCTATGCATTTGTATATGATTATTACATTGCATGCATTCATGTTTTATACTGGGATATGTTCTCACCGGAGTTATCCGGCTGTTGTCGTGTCTGTATGTGTGCATGGCAACAGGTGGGGCAGGATCTGGGTCTCGAGCTAGATGAGAGATTGACGATAGCGTGGAGATCACGGGCGTTACAGATTTCTAGTGTTTTCCTTTTGACTTGTACTACTTATGTTGTAGTTGGGATTTGAACACTAGCGTATGATTTTACCAAATAGACATGTATGTATATTATGTTGTTTATTTAATATCAAGACATGATATGCTTTAGTTATACATTTAAATTAATGTTAAAAGCAAAATTTTGACCCACATTTTCGAACAAAGATCCAATTAAATCCCAAAAGAATTGAGTTAGAGCCGGGGTCCCCACAATAGGTGGTATCAGAGCAGTAGGTTCTGTAGACTGAGATAGATTAGAATGAGCGGGGTAGATTGAGTCATCTTCCTTGCTTTTGAGATGTTAGCATGATTTATTGCTTTCCCTATTATATGTTGTGTTGTATTATCTGAATTGATTTACATCATTTCAAGCCTGAATCAGAACCGATTCTCGATCAGAGTCTATGATCAGAGGAGGGCTGAGACAGATGATATTGATTGTGTACTAATCAGTTTGGTAATCAGATTTATGCCGCCTAGACGTATACCACAGCCAGAGCAGGGTAGCACATCAGGTGCACAGATGGATGTCACCGCTACGCCGATGGAGACCTTATTGAAGAGATTTCAGTCTTTCCATCCGCCTACCCTGAAGGGTACAGAGAGTGCAGTAGAGTGCGAGAGCTGTCTTGATGATATCGAGATGTTGTTTGAGTCTTTGGCATATACTGATGAGCGACGTGTGAAGTTGATAGGGCATCAGATGCAAGAGGTTGCCAAGAGTTGGTGGTTGACAACGAAGAGAGCCTTGGAGCACCGAGGCATTGACATCACGTGAAAAGTCTTCAAAGATGAGTTCTATCAGCGCTTCTTCCCCGTTTCCTACCGAAAAGATAAAGGAGCTGAATTCGCGAATCTGAAGCAGGGACAGTGGAACATCGAGGAGTATGTTGCTAAATTTTCTGCATTGCTACGATTTGCACCGCATGTGACCGGGAACGACGAGGCAGTGGCCGATCAGTTCATCAACGGGCTGAAACCAGACGTCTTTACCTTAGTAAACACCGGGAGACCCAATACTTTTTCAGAGGCACTGAACAGGGCTAAGGGAGCCGAGGCTGGCTTGATCAGGCAGCGAGGAGCTTCCTACGGTGTTCAGGGGCAGAGACCGCCACAGTCCACGACCGTACAGTTTCCACCACCTCCTCCTCGTTTTGACAGTGGAGCTAGTGGTAGTGGCAAGAAAGAATTTTTGAAAGCTAAGGGTAAACAGTTTAAGAAGTCCGGGAGTAGTTCATCGAGTTCGAGTGGATCTCGACAGAGAGGTCAGGGTTCAGATTACAGTGGCGTATATTGTAGCTCAGTGTGGAGGACGACATGCGACGGAGCAGTGTCAAGGAGTTATGGGACGCTGCAACATCTGTAGACAACAGGGACACTTCGCTAGAGTTTGTCCCCAGAGAGGTGCACAACGATTCCAGAGCACAGGATCATCAGCACCAGCGCCACAGATGGAGAGACAGGCATCTTCTGTACACTCCTTCCAGCCACCCTCCACACAGACCCAGCAGAGACCAGGAGGTAGTCAGACGGTGAGTCAGCCTCCCAGACAGCAGGCACGTGTTTTTGCCCTGACAGAGGAGCAGGCGCAGGAGGCGCCAGATGACGTCATTGCAGGTAACTGTTTTCTTTGCGGTTATCCTGCATATGTGTTGATAGACACAGGGGCATCTCATACATTCATATCTGAACATTTTGCATTGAGACATTCATTGCCTGTTGAGTCGATGTCGACAGTAGTGTCTATAGCTTCTCCGTTGGGAAGTGGTTTGATATCTGTGACTACTGTTAGACACTGTATGCTTCAGTTTGAGGGGCATGAGATTGATCTTGATTGTGTAGTACTTGGTTTAGCTGATTTTGATTGTATAGTTGGCATAGACATGTTAACCAAGTACAGGGCCACTGTAGATTGTTTCCACAAGATTGTCAGATTCAGACCCGATATGACAGATGAGTGGAAATTCTACGGCAAGGGTTCCAGATCTCGGATTCCCTTAGTATCTGCTCTGACTATGAGTAGATTGCTTCAGAGAGGAGCAGAGGGCTTTCTCGTATATTCAGTAGATCTACTGAAGTCGAGCCCAGCATTGGCAGATCTGCCAGTGGTTTGCGAGTTTACAGATGTATTCCCAGACAAGATTCCAGGGTTGCCTCCAGTTCGAGAGGTTGATTTCAGCATAGATCTTATGCCCGGTTCTGTTCCTATTTCGAGAGCTCCGTATAGGATGGCGCCGATAGAGCTGAAAGAGTTGAAAGCACAGTTGGAGGATCTTTTGTCCAAGGGATATATCAGACCCAGTGTATCTCCTTGGGGTGCTCCGGTGCTTTTCGTTCGAAAGAAAGATGGTTCGATGCGACTGTGTATTGATTATAGGCAGTTGAACAAGGCAACAGTGAAGAACAGGTATCCTTTGCCGCGCATCGACGATTTGTTTGATCAGTTACAGGGATCTTCTGTATACTCGAAGATTGATTTGAGATCAGGGTATCATCAGCTCCGAGTTAGAGACGTTGATATTCCGAAGACTGCATTCCGAACCAGGTATGGGCATTACGAGTTTATTGTTATGCCTTTCGGTTTGACGAATGCACCTGCGGTGTTTATGAGTTTGATGAACCGCATTTTTCAGAAATATTTAGATGAGTTTGTAATTGTGTTTATCGATGATATTTTGGTGTATTCGAAGAGTTTGACTGAGCATGCAGATCATCTGAGGATCGTATTGAAGACTTTAAGAAAAGAGCAGTTATATGCTAAACTGTCCAAGTGCGAATTTTGGCTGAGACAGGTTGTCTTCTTGGGGCATATTATATCTGGAGATGGTATTGCTGTAGATCCGAGTAAAGTTGAGGCTGTGATCAGTTGGCTGAGACCGACTTCTGTACCTGAGATACGCAGTTTCATGGGTCTAGCCGGGTATTATCGACGTTTCATCCGAGATTTCTCCAGTATAGCGAAGCCGATTACCCAGTTGACACAGAAGAACATGCCATTCGTGTGGACAGAAGAGTGTGAGAGCAGTTTTGTTGAGCTGAAGAAGAGACTGACTAGTGCACCTGTCTTGACGATTCCTTCAGGTATAGGTGAGTTTGTTGTATACTGTGACGCATCTCACAGAGGGTTAGGGTGTGTTCTTATGCAGCGAGGGCACGTGATAGCGTACGCCTCTAGACAGCTGAAGCCACACGAGACCCGCTATCCGATTCATGATCTTGAGTTGGCAGCGATCGTATTTGCACTCAAGATCTGGCGCCATTATCTGTATGGCGAGAAATTCGAGATCTACTCTGATCATAAGAGCTTGAAGTACCTCTTTTCTCAGTCAGAGTTGAACATGAGGCAGCGACGATGGCTTGATCTGCTGAAAGACTTTGATTGCGAGATCAAATACCATCCAGGAAAGTCGAATGCAGCGGCAGACGCCTTGAGTCGAAAGGTATGTGCTCTTTCCTTATCGACTGTAGGTGTATCGAATTTAGTAGAAGATTGTTGCTTGTCCAGATTGACATTTGATACAGAGAGTAGACCGTTGCGACTTGCTGCGATTCAGATTGAGCCAGATCTGATTTTGAGGATTAAAGAAGCACAGAAAACCGATCCGAGCGTTCGGAAATCGATTGGTATGGTCAGAGCTGGACATATCTCAGAATATCAGGTCAGAGATTCTATTCTGTATGTGAATAACCGTCTAGTAGTGCCAGAGATTTCAGATTTGAGACGACAGATCATGTCGGAGGCACACTGTAGTCGGTTCAGCATTCACCCTGGTGGCAGAAAGATGTATAACGACTTGAAGACACAATTCTGGTGGAAGCAGATGAAGACAGACATTGCAGAATTTGTGTCTAAGTGCTTGAATTGCCAGCAGGTGAAGGCAGAAAGAAAGAAGCCCGGAGGTTTACTTCAGAGTTTGTCTATTCCTGAATGGAAATGGGACCACATTTCCATGGATTTCGTGACGAAGTTACCTCGATCATCACGGGGCTGTGATTCGATTTGGGTCATCATTGATAGACTGACCAAATCAGCTTGCTTTATTCCGTACAGAATGACCTATCGACACGATCAGATGGCAGAGTTATATGTCAGAGAGGTCGTCAGATTGCACGGTGTGCCGAAGTCGATCGTATCAGATCGTGATCCAAGATTCACTTCTCATTTCTGGCACAGCTTGCAGCAGGCTTTGGGTACGACTTTACACCTGAGCACTGCTTATCATCCTCAGACGGACGGACAGTCAGAGCGGACTATCCAGACTTTAGAGGACATGCTGAGAGCTGTAGTACTAGACTTTGGTACTAGTTGGCAAGATTCATTGCCGTTGTGTGAGTTTTCATACAACAACAGCTATCAGACTAGCATTGAGATGGCACCGTTCGAAGCTTTATACGGAAAGAAATGCAGATCTCCGTTGCACTGGGATGATATCTCTGAGGTACCAGAGTTGGGGCCTGATATGATTCGTGAGATGACCGAAAAAGTGAAGATCATTCAGAAACGAATGAAGACAGCACAAGATAGGCAAGCGAAATACGCCAATGTCAGACGCAGACCGTTGGTATTTGAGCAGGGAGACAGAGTATTTTTGAAGATTTCACCTTTCAGAGGCGTTGTCAGATTTGGCAAGCGTGGGAAGTTGTCTCCTAGATACGTCGGTCCGTATGAGATCCTTGAGAAGATTGACGATCGAGCTTACAGACTTGCTCTTCCTCCTTCATTATCTGGCATTCACGATGTTTTTCACGTATCAATGTTGCGCAAATATATGCCAGATGATTCTCATGTCATTCAGCCTGACGAAGCCGAGCTAGATCAGACTCTGAGCTATATTGAAAGACCGATACAGATTCTTGATCGGAAAGAGAAACAACTCAGAACCAAGACCATTCCGCTTGTGAAGGTTCAATGGAGTCGTCACGGCATCGAGGAAGCAACATGGGAAACAGAGTCTGAGATGAGACAGAGGCATCCCGAGCTATTCATATGATGTGAGTTTTCCTTTCAGTTTGATTGTACTGTTTTGTATACATTTACATGATTAATTGCTTGCGAGTTCGAGGACGAACTCTTGTCTAAGAGGGGGAGAAATGTAAGGCTCGAGAATTATCCGTTGTCATTGATATTGACTTGAAGAGGAGAATGCATGACAGGAAAAATGAGAGTTTGAGCAAGCATGGCCGAAGCCACACCGCCCCTGCGGTGCTAGGACTACCGCACCCGCGGTGTAGGTGACAGAAAGTTGAGGGAAATATGCGAAGCAACACCGCACCCGCGGTGCGCGCAAGACCGCACCCGCGGTGGTGAGACCGCACCCGCGGTGATGCAAGCGCCGCACCCGTGGTGATCGACATTTAGGAAAATGCATTGCTGCCGAGAGCACAGCGCACCCGCGCCCTTATACTACCGCACCCGCGGTAGTGCGTGTCGTTTGAAAAACATGAACACTCGTCCCTCTGCAATGCAATATATGATATGTGTCTTCATTTCCTTCTTCCATTCAGTACATGAACCGAGAGAGCTTGGAGGGAGGAGCTTTCATTCTTTTGATCTTTAACTTGTGATTTTGAATTAGTTAGTGCTCCGATTTTAATTCCGAGTAGAGATTAGTGATCCTTGCATCGTTGGCTACTGAAAGGATGTAAGTATTGTTCATTTCCAGCATGTCTCGATATTTATGTGTTGGAGAAGTCATGATTTTATTGAAGGAATGTGTTCTTGATATGTTAAGCATTGTAGATTGCAATCGGATTGATGTTTGGATATCGTACGATATTGTTTCGATTTTCCAGCTTGTAGTATGTAAGGTTATACAGATTACAGAGTATACAATTGTATTTTGATGAGATTATGAGTTAAGGGTGATTGATTTTATTGTCGTTGAGATGCCGGTATTGAGGAATCACGTCGTTATGCCGTCAAATTGTATTGAAACCGATTGTAGCCTTGTATATTGAGTTGCGTGAGATATATATTGATAGAGTACACATCGATTATGCTATTTCAGATTGTATTGGCTATTGTGAACTCAAGCCTTCGACTACGACACAGACTGTGCGACAAGAAAGGTATAATTCATGTGGTCACGGGATTGCACAACTCGATTCAGACTTGATACGAGTTTCCCTAAATCACATACTAGATTGTTATTACATTTGATTATGTAATGCCTTGTTTATTGATTTATATTCGAGTCCTGAGATAGGAGATATTGGCAGACTTGCCAAAACTAGACGTTTCGGTGTATCGACGCATAGGAGCAGATTTGCTATATGTGCAGACCCTCGATACAGAGTTGACCGAAGTCTAGGAATAAGACGTACCGTTGCCCCGAGTGGTTGGGTAGGTGACAGATCGTCTTATTCATACGGGATCCCTAGATTAGAAAAGAGTCGAGTCAAGATTTAAATGTGAATACAGATTTGTATTCTTCTACATGTTTAGATTTACATTCATGTTATTTGATAGATGCTATGCATTTGTATATGATTATTACATTGCATGCATTCATGTTTTATACTGGGATATGTTCTCACCGGAGTTATCCGGCTGTTGTCGTGTCTGTATGTGTGCATGGCAACAGGTGGGGCAGGATCTGGGTCTCGAGCTAGATGAGAGATTGACGATAGCGTGGAGATCACGGGCGTTACAGATTTCTAGTGTTTTCCTTTTGACTTGTACTACTTATGTTGTAGTTGGGATTTGAACACTAGCGTATGATTTTACCAAATAGACATGTATGTATATTATGTTGTTTATTTAATATCAAGACATGATATGCTTTAGTTATACATTTAAATTAATGTTAAAAGCAAAATTTTGACCCACATTTTCGAACAAAGATCCAATTAAATCCCAAAAGAATTGAGTTAGAGCCCGGGTCCCCACAACAGGTGGTATCAGAGCAGTAGGTTCTGTAGACTGAGATAGATTAGAATGAGCGGGGTAGATTGAGTCATCTTCCTTGCTTTTGAGATGTTAGCATGATTTATTGCTTTCCCTATTATATGTTGTGTTGTATTATCTGAATTGATTTACAGCATTTCAAGCCTGAATCAGAACCGATTCTCGATCAGAGTCTATGATCAGAGGAGGGCTGAGACAGATGATATTGATTGTGTACTAATCAGTTTGGTAATCAGATTTATGCCGCCTAGACGTATACCACAGCCAGAGCAGGGTAGCACATCAGGTGCACAGATGGATGTCACCGCTACGCCGATGGAGACCTTATTGAAGAGATTTCAGTCTTTCCATCCGCCTACCCTGAAGGGTACAGAGAGTGCAGTAGAGTGCGAGAGCTGGCTTGATGATATCGAGATGTTGTTTGAGTCTTTGGCATATACTGATGAGCGACGTGTGAAGTTGATAGGGCATCAGATGCAAGAGGTTGCCAAGAGTTGGTGGTTGACAACGAAGAGAGCCTTGGAGCACCGAGGCATTGACATCACGTGGAAAGTCTTCAAAGATGAGTTCTATCAGCGCTTCTTCCCCGTTTCCTACCGAAAAGATAAAGGAGCTGAATTCGCGAATCTGAAGCAGGGACAGTGGAACATCGAGGAGTATGTTGCTAAATTTTCTGCATTGCTACGATTTGCACCGCATGTGGCCGGGAACGACGAGGCAGTGGCCGATCAGTTCATCAACGGGCTGAAACCAGACGTCTTTACCTTAGTAAACACCGGGAGACCCAATACTTTTTCAGAGGCACTGAACAGGGCTAAGGGAGCCGAGGCTGGCTTGATCAGGCAGCGAGGAGCTTCCTACGGTGTTCAGGGGCAGAGACCGCCACAGTCCACGACCGTACAGTTTCCACCACCTCCTCCTCGTTTTGACAGTGGAGCTAGTGGTAGTGGCAAGAAAGAATTTTTGAAAGCTAAGGGTAAACAGTTTAAGAAGTCCGGGAGTAGTTCATCGAGTTCGAGTGGATCTCGACAGAGAGGTCAGGGTTCAGATTACAGTGGCGTATATTGTAGCTCGTGTGGAGGACGACATGCGACGGAGCAGTGTCAAGGAGTTATGGGACGCTGCAACATCTGTAGACAACAGGGACACTTCGCTAGAGTTTGTCCCCAGAGAGGTGCACAACGATTCCAGAGCACAGGATCATCAGCACCAGCGCCACAGATGGAGAGACAGGCATCTTCTGTACACTCCTTCCAGCCACCCTCCACACAGACCCAGCAGAGACCAGGAGGTAGTCAGACGGTGAGTCAGCCTCCCAGACAGCAGGCACGTGTTTTTGCCCTGACAGAGGAGCAGGCGCAGGAGGCGCCAGATGACGTCATTGCAGGTAACTGTTTTCTTTGCGGTTATCCTGCATATGTGTTGATAGACACAGGGGCATCTCATACATTCATATCTGAACATTTTGCATTGAGACATTCATTGCCTGTTGAGTCGATGTCGACAGTAGTGTCTATAGCTTCTCCGTTGGGAAGTGGTTTGATATCTGTGACTACTGTTAGACACTGTATGCTTCAGTTTGAGGGGCATGAGATTGATCTTGATTGTGTAGTACTTGGTTTAGCTGATTTTGATTGTATAGTTGGCATAGACATGTTAACCAAGTACAGGGCCACTGTAGATTGTTTCCACAAGATTGTCAGATTCAGACCCGATATGACAGATGAGTGGAAATTCTACGGCAAGGGTTCCAGATCTCGGATTCCCTTAGTATCTGCTCTGACTATGAGTAGATTGCTTCAGAGAGGAGCAGAGGGCTTTCTCGTATATTCAGTAGATCTACTGAAGTCGAGCCCAGCATTGGCAGATCTGCCAGTGGTTTGCGAGTTTACAGATGTATTCCCAGACAAGATTCCAGGGTTGCCTCCAGTTCGAGAGGTTGATTTCAGCATAGATCTTATGCCCGGTTCTGTTCCTATTTCGAGAGCTCCTGTATAGGATGGCGCCGATAGAGCTGAAAGAGTTGAAAGCACAGTTGGAGGATCTTTTGTCCAAGGGATATATCAGACCCAGTGTATCTCCTTGGGGTGCTCCGGTGCTTTTCGTTCGAAAGAAAGATGGTTCGATGCGACTGTGTATTGATTATAGGCAGTTGAACAAGGCAACAGTGAAGAACAGGTATCCTTTGCCGCGCATCGACGATTTGTTTGATCAGTTACAGGGATCTTCTGTATACTCGAAGATTGATTTGAGATCAGGGTATCATCAGCTCCGAGTTAGAGACGTTGATATTCCGAAGACTGCATTCCGAACCAGGTATGGGCATTACGAGTTTATTGTTATGCCTTTCGGTTTGACGAATGCACCTGCGGTGTTTATGAGTTTGATGAACCGCATTTTTCAGAAATATTTAGATGAGTTTGTAATTGTGTTTATCGATGATATTTTGGTGTATTCGAAGAGTTTGACTGAGCATGCAGATCATCTGAGGATCGTATTGAAGACTTTAAGAAAAGAGCAGTTATATGCTAAACTGTCCAAGTGCGAATTTTGGCTGAGACAGGTTGTCTTCTTGGGGCATATTATATCTGGAGATGGTATTGCTGTAGATCCGAGTAAAGTTGAGGCTGTGATCAGTTGGCTGAGACCGACTTCTGTACCTGAGATACGCAGTTTCATGGGTCTAGCCGGGTATTATCGACGTTTCATCCGAGATTTCTCCAGTATAGCGAAGCCGATTACCCAGTTGACACAGAAGAACATGCCATTCGTGTGGTCAGAAGAGTGTGAGAGCAGTTTTGTTGAGCTGAAGAAGAGACTGACTAGTGCACCTGTCTTGACGATTCCTTCAGGTATAGGTGAGTTTGTTGTATACTGTGACGCATCTCACAGAGGGTTAGGGTGTGTTCTTATGCAGCGAGGGCACGTGATAGCGTACGCCTCTAGACAGCTGAAGCCACACGAGACCCGCTATCCGATTCATGATCTTGAGTTGGCAGCGATCGTATTTGCACTCAAGATCTGGCGCCATTATCTGTATGGCGAGAAATTCGAGATCTACTCTGATCATAAGAGCTTGAAGTACCTCTTTTCTCAGTCAGAGTTGAACATGAGGCAGCGACGATGGCTTGATCTGCTGAAAGACTTTGATTGCGAGATCAAATACCATCCAGGAAAGTCGAATGCAGCGGCAGACGCCTTGAGTCGAAAGGTATGTGCTCTTTCCTTATCGACTGTAGGTGTATCGAATTTAGTAGAAGATTGTTGCTTGTCCAGATTGACATTTGATACAGAGAGTAGACCGTTGCGACTTGCTGCGATTCAGATTGAGCCAGATCTGATTTTGAGGATTAAAGAAGCACAGAAAACCGATTCGAGCGTTCGGAAATCGATTGGTATGGTCAGAGCTGGACATATCTCAGAATATCAGGTCAGAGATTCTATTCTGTATGTGAATAACCGTCTAGTAGTGCCAGAGATTTCAGATTTGAGACGACAGATCATGTCGGTGAAAGGGATCGATATACGGTGTTCAAAATCGCAACGGAAGCACAAAATATTTTATTAATCATGAAAACCGAAATTTTTCAAGAATATTTATCAAAAATGAACACCATGTACTAGTTGTGCAAACATATACAAAAATCTCAACTTTCAAGCATAGGGTGTTGAGAAAATTTTACCTATCAACTTTAAAAGTTGATTGTGGCTCCAACTTTGTTGACTAGCAACAAAGCTCTTGAATGGAAGATGAATCTACAAGCTCTCCTCCAAATCCTTGAAGCTTTCCTTCAAATTAGGCCCACCACCAACTAGGTAGATCCCCTCACAATTTGCACTAGAAAAATGTGAGGATTTTTCAAAGAGAAGTGTAGTGTTCCTCAACAAATTGAAGAACACACAAGAAGAGAAAAATGGAGAGAAATTGGGAGGAGAATTTTCGGCCAAGTTGAGTGGAATGGAGGAGGGAAGAGTTCTCTTGGGGTTGCAAAAAGTTAGATACAAAAGTTGTATGCCTTTGCAATTTTTTAATCAAAAGTATTCAAGACTCTTCACCTCCCAAGCATGCAAACCCTAGCATGTCTCACATATATTATATGGTTTTTAACACATTAAAAACCATGGACTAAATTTTAATTATCTCAAACATATTTGAGATTAATTAAATACTACTTGAATTTATTCAAGTCCCACTAGTTAAATAATTATTTTAATTGAGCTCTACAAGACTCAATATTATTTAATTAATTCAACACTTGAATTAATTTTAATTATTTAGACTCTACTAGGTCTACTAGTGTTTAATTAATTCAACACTTGAATTAATTTAATTTAGTCCCCAATAATGTTTATGAAAATCACAATTTTCAACTACATTATTTACTTGGCCAAATTTTAATCTAGGAACACTTTCATAAATTAAAATTTATATTTCTCTCATAGAAGTCATACTTCTATTTTTCTTTACGCTTATAAACACATTTATAAGCCGTTCAACACATTGAACCATTTTCTCCTTTATAGAAGTCAAACTTCTAATTTTACTTACGCTTATAAACTCCTTTATAAGCCGTTCAACACATTGAACTATTTTACTTCTCATCGGGATTTACAAAGCTAGTACTTGTGTGGCCCTCAATGGTTCATTGATACAACTAGCCGTGGGTTCACATCTCCATGTGATTCGGACTAAACATGTCCTTATTCGAGCATACCCTAATTGCTCCATTCTTACTTATCAACACCTTGATAATAAGAACGTCAGAACTCAAGTCTGATAGTACCCAACCAATCACGTTAAACGCCTAGCAGCATCGCTTACGTGATTCCCTAGGTATCACATGATAGTGCCTGCAAGAACCATTCAATTATGGTTAGCGCACAGTACGGTCCCTTCAACTCATATATCCCGATCGATTCGACAACCATTGGTTTATCGAGAGTTGTCAATGAATCGATACTATGTGTCATGTCGTAGTTGCATCGATGGTGTAATCTATGAAACACCTTTCATAATTACAACCATACTCTGGCCAGAGATTTCGATCTACATACACATGATAACACATAGGATATCCATACCCGAAGGTAAGCGGTGAATCCCCGACTACAATGCATCGACTCCTATGTGTTTCGACAGAACACCCAACCTTGCCACCTGATGACCCCATAAGAGTCGGTAAACAAGTCAAAGTGTAATTCTAGCACATAGAGTCTCAATGTTGTCCCGGGTCATAAGGACTAATTCTGTACAACCATAAACTAGGACATTTCCACTCGATAAGTGAGAACCACTTGGAAAGTCCTTTTATGGAGGGTTGTTCAGTGCACTCTACAAGGTGCACCTATCTGCATGTTCGGACATCACAATGTCCCCTACCAATGAAACATGGTACTCACATCGCAGATACTAGTCTCGAACTCTAGCGGCCTATATCCTTCTTAGTGGCGGCTGAATCGACTAGGAACCGTTTAGAATATACAGTATTACAAATATGAGTTTCATGATACTCATCATATGAGCATCTCATATTCTTTCTACTATTTGTATATTCAAGGGCTTTATCTATGCAGCTAGCATGGGTATACAGATAAAGATTTGCCAAAATAATAATTTCAAATATTATTAAAATAAAGATTGCTTATACATAGAGTTTCATTGTGAACACTCGGCCAACACTTGGCTCGACGGGCACCTACTCTAACAATCTCCCACTTGCACTAGAGCCAACTACCCATATGCATAAAACCCATTGATTCGCGATGCTTGTCGAATAATGGTCCAGGTAAAGGCTTAGCTAGTGGATCAACAACATAATCTGCGGAGCCGACTTTGTCAATAGACACTACTCTTCTTTCCACAATCTCTCCGAGGATGTGGTACTTTCTCAATACGAGTTTGGATTCTGATGAGACCTTGGCTCCTTTGCTTGAGCTATAGCTCCCGTGTTGTCACACAACACCGGGATAGGAGCAACTCCATTAGGAATGACGTCCAACTCTTAGACGAAATTCCTTATCCAAACAGCCTCCCTTGCTGCATCTGATGCAGCAATGTATTCGGCCTCTGTGCTGGAATCCGTAATATTGTCTTGCTTGGAACTCTTCCAAGAGACAGCAGCACCTTTGAGCATGAATACAAACCTAGAGGTTGACTTCGAGTTATCGATATCGCTTTGGAAGCTAGAGTCGGTATAGCCTTCCAATTTCAGTTCTCTACCCCCATAGACCAAGAACAACTTATTGGTCCTTCTCAACAACTTGAGGATGTCTTTCACAGCTTTCTAGTTGTGGAAGACCGGGGTTCGATTGATATCTTTTCACTACACATAGTGAAAACGCCACGTCAGGACGTGTAGATATCATCCCATACATGATATTACCAATTGCCGAAGCATACGGAATGCGTGTCATCGTCACTATCTCTGCATCAGTCTCAGGAGACAGACTTGGATAGGGACACGCCATGACACATTGGTAGATGTCCTCTCAAGGACGCATCCATCGAGAACCGCTTCACGATGGTATCATGTATGTGGACTGGGTGAGACCAAGTCATCTTTTCGATCTATCTCAATAGATCTGTATCCCAATACAAAAGATGCTTCACCCAAGTCCTTCATCGAGAACTTACTCGCTAACCATATCTTTGTTGATTGCAACATTCCTACATCATTCCCAAAGATTAGAATGTCATCAACATAAAGCACCAGGAATGTCACAACACTCCCACTGACCTTCTTATACACATAGGGTCCCTCATGATTCACAGTAAATCAAACTATTTGATTGTACTGTCGAATCTGAGGTTCCAACTCCTAGATGCCTGCTTTAGATCATAAATAGATCTCTGAAGTTTGCATACCATATGCTCACTTCCGATAGATGTAAACCCTTCAGGTTTAGACATGTAAATAACTTTCTTAAAATCCCCATTTAAGAAAGTTTGTCTTGACATCCATCTGCCATATCTCATAGTCATACTATGCAGCTATGGCTAATAAAATCCTTATGGACTTGAACATTGCGATTGGGAAAAGGTTTCCTCAAAGTCAACTCCTTGTCTTTGAGTACATCCTTTTGCCACCAATCGCGCCTTGAAGGTCAACACCTTCCCATCCTCCCCAAGTCCCTGTGGGAACAGTTCCCACAGGTGGATCCACAAGATCCTACACTTGGTTCGAATGCATGGAATTCATCTCAGATTCCATTGCTTCAAGCCACTTGGATGAATCGGCATCAGATAACGCTTCCTTGAAGGTCCATGGATCACATCCATGGTTAGGCTCATCATGGCCTTCTTCAAGAAGCTGACCATACCTCATAGGTGGTCTCGAGACTTTCTCGTATCTTCTAGGAGCTTGTATCTCCTCTCTTGGCTCTTCGGGTGTGGGTTCTATAACTGTGGGTGTCTCTCGATCATCTTCGAGTTCTATCATCTCCCTTTTTCTATCCAATAGAAAATCCTTTTCCCAAAAAGGTTGCATTCCTAGAAACAAACACTTTTGTTTCTTGGGGATGATAGAAATGATATCCAACTTAATTCCTTGGATATCCCACAAAGTAACATAAAATGGATCAACAATCCAATTTATCTCCCACTACCTGCTTCACATAAGCAAGGCTCCCCATATTCTAAGATAAGAATATTTGGGAGGCTTACCCATCCATATCTCATATGGTGTCTGCCTTTGAATGGACATTTAATGGAATATCTTTTAATTTTAAGTTATAGAGATCGTTTTCAAGTTCTCAAGTACCAATTAAACATTCATTCTTGTAAATGTTGCAAACACCTTTGCTAAATAAACAAGAATATCCATCTTTATCACAATAGAAATGGAAATAATGTTTTTTCATCAAAAAGGTACAAACAAACATCTCTTAATTAACTTAAAACTATTGTTCAACAATAAGTAAACATCTCTTAAGGTCTTGGCAGCAACTCTTGCTCCATTGCCCATCCTCAAGAAGGTCACACCTTCCTTAAGCTTCCTACTTCTTCCCATCACCTGTAACCCATTACAGAGATGTGAGTCACAACCGGTATCTAATACCCAAGAAGTAGAGTTAATTAAAATGTTTACTTAAATTTAGAACATACCGTTTCCAGAACACTTCTGGGCAAGATATTCTTTGCAATTTCGCCTCCAATGTCCAGGCTTCTTGCAGTGATGACAAACATCACCAGTCTTGTCAGCCTTAACTGGTCTGGCTGCCACAACGGGATTCGGAGATTGCCTCAACAAGGGCTCGTTCTTCTCGGGACGTTGGAAAGAACGCTTCTTTCCATTCCCATGTGGATCAATCTTCGTACCAGATGAAGAACCCACATAAAGAACCGACTTCTCTTTCTTGATAGTGGACTCAAAGGTAACAAGCATGTTTACCAACTCCTCAAGGGTCGGTTCCATCTTGTTCATGTTGAAGTTCACCACAAAAGGATCAAATGAGCTAGGCAGCGATAACAGCAACACGTCCGTGGTCAACTCCGAAGGCAAGATCAAATCCATGCCAACGAGCTTGTCCACGAGCCCGATCACCTTTAAGCCATGCTCATGGACCGAGGCCCCATCTCGCATGCGCAAAGTGATTAGCTCCTTGACGGTAGCATGCCTTAGAGGTCGTGTTTGCTCACCAAAGAGCTCTTTGAGATGCAAATGAATGTCAGCAGCACTCTTTGCACCCTCAAAACGCCTCTGAAGCTCATCGTTCATAGAAGTCAGCATATAACACCTGGCTATCAAGTCATGGTCACACCATTCCTTGTAAGCCTGCAATTCCTCAGGATTGCAGTCAGTCGGAGCCTCAACAGGGGGCGACTGAGTTAGTGTATATGTTACCCTTTCCGAATTCAAGACGATTTTTAGGTTTCTTAGCCAAGTGAGGTAATTAGGTCCGGTTAACATGTGTTTGTCGAGTATTGCAGATATCGGATTGCGAATCGAAGACATTGTCAAAATTTGTACTGAAAAGTAAAACAGATAAATGTTGATGACTATTTTAAATATTTAGTAAGATATGAAGTTTGGACTTTTACTTCATAAATATTTGCTCCCACTGTTTTGACATCTTTCACTACCCTCTAGTGAAAACGGGAAACTCCTTTCCTCAGTAGGTACGTAAGGTCCAATTAACGAATTGTGATCCCGAATAATATCAGCCAATCACAATTCCTAAAAGGTAGTTTCCAATTGCATCACAATGCAACCCTCTACGTAAACTTTTGTCTCACGTTTGATTAGGACCCAATAATATGACGTCGTTCATCTTCACGTGTCAAGCCTTACCCATCGATGTTGAACCTTAATGGACGGTCGCCATGAGTTCCCTCAATAATATGAGCCGAAATCATGGGAGTTCCACGTAGTTCACATCACCATGTCAATGGATGTCACAGCTTTCCGGCACCCAGGGCCCCCCAATAATATGAGCCGAGCCCCGAGTACGGGTAGCGTTCATCATGCACCCATTGTCGATGGAAGACAAGGAAATTATAAACAAATTTATAATTCCCCTTTTCGGGCTTGATATTAATTTTGAATCTTATTCAAAATGAGGGTTTTTAATTTTGAAAGGTCTCATCATTAATTTTATTTTAAAAGGTCGCCATGTTTGATCGTATGTTTGCCGGATTCATGCAACTTTGTTATTATAATAATAATAACGCACATACTCATTATTTATAACATATCATGCATATATTATAAATAGAAAACAATACAAGGATGATCAATCGCCCCAAGTACTAATGGCCCGTGTGAGCCAAACACGGGCCTAGGTCCAATCCTAGGGTAAATGCACGGGATGCAATGCAACTATACTATTACATTAGCATCCAATATTACATGTCTTCGATCTTCATAATCACCAAGGCCACCATCTTCCAATCTTGATCTTCCCCTATTCTAATATTTACAAATAAATATCCATGGCACATAGGGATACATCTCATGGGGTGGGAACGGGCCATAAACCAAGCCCACTTTAAATTGATAATTATTACAATCATACAACACAAATATCCTAGCATACACCTAGCAAATTGGGCTTGGGCTTTTGATCATCCTTCATGCATAATATCACATATCATACACCATCAATTAATTATCACAATAATTAATTGATCCAATATTATATATCTTGAACCAATCACTAACCGCCACGATTATAAACTAAATTAACAAAGTATACAAACACCTTTGTCTACTTTCCAATTAATTTATTTATAACCGTATTTCTTATAAATCACAATTTACTATAAATAATTAAAGTCCAACTTCAATTATTTATTTTATGAGAAAAATTTGCAACTTTTGTAATTTTAAACTTAAGGGCCCAAAAACTTATTTTTCACCAAAAACATTTTGGCCCATTTAAAATTCACAAATATGTTGACCATCTAATGGCCCAACAACTCAAGGCCCATGACACTTTGATATTCCAAAACACTTTTGGAAACCCTAGTCGTCATCGCCGTCGCCGGAGTTCCGTCGCCGGATTCCGGCCAACATTCCGGCCAACATGCAAAAAAAAATTTTTTTTTTTGTTAAACTTTAGGGGCTGTTCGGGCAGCCCGAGCCCTTGCTGCCCGAAATGGGCAGCCCTCGGGCAGCCCGAGCTGCCCGAAATTCCCCACAAGAAGGCCTCGGTTTTGTTGCAAATTTTCATCTCAAACGGTTAGAAATCGCCCTCAATATAATATCTTGTATATGTTGCACAAAAACTAGTAACCTTAGCTCTTGATACCACTTGAAAGGGATCGATATACGGTGTTCAAAATCGCAACGGAAGCACAAAATATTTTATTAATCATGAAAACCGAAATTTTTCAAGAATATTTATCAAAAATGAACACCATGTACTAGTTGTGCAAACATATACAAAAATCTCAACTTTCAAGCATAGGGTGTTGAGAAAATTTTACCTATCAACTTTAAAAGTTGATTGTGGCTCCAACTTTGTTGACTAGCAACAAAGCTCTTGAATGGAAGATGAATCTACAAGCTCTCCTCCAAATCCTTGAAGCTTTCCTTCAAATTAGGCCCACCACCAACTAGGTAGATCCCCTCACAATTTGCACTAGAAAAATGTGAGGATTTTTCAAAGAGAAGTGTAGTGTTCCTCAACAAATTGAAGAACACACAAGAAGAGAAAAATGGAGAGAAATTGGGAGGAGAATTTTCGGCCAAGTTGAGTGGAATGGAGGAGGGAAGAGTTCTCTTGGGGTTGCAAAAAGTTAGATACAAAAGTTGTATGCCTTTGCAATTTTTTAATCAAAAGTATTCAAGACTCTTCACCTCCCAAGCATGCAAACCCTAGCATGTCTCACATATATTATATGGTTTTTAACACATTAAAAACCATGGACTAAATTTTAATTATCTCAAACATATTTGAGATTAATTAAATACTACTTGAATTTATTCAAGTCCCACTAGTTAAATAATTATTTTAATTGAGCTCTACAAGACTCAATATTATTTAATTAATTCAACACTTGAATTAATTTTAATTATTTAGACTCTACTAGGTCTACTAGTGTTTAATTAATTCAACACTTGAATTAATTTAATTTAGTCCCCAATAATGTTTATGAAAATCACAATTTTCAACTACATTATTTACTTGGCCAAATTTTAATCTAGGAACACTTTCATAAATTAAAATTTATATTTCTCTCATAGAAGTCATACTTCTATTTTTCTTTACGCTTATAAACACATTTATAAGCCGTTCAACACATTGAACCATTTTCTCCTTTATAGAAGTCAAACTTCTAATTTTACTTACGCTTATAAACTCCTTTATAAGCCGTTCAACACATTGAACTATTTTACTTCTCATCGGGATTTACAAAGCTAGTACTTGTGTGGCCCTCAATGGTTCATTGATACAACTAGCCGTGGGTTCACATCTCCATGTGATTCGGACTAAACATGTCCTTATTCGAGCATACCCTAATTGCTCCATTCTTACTTATCAACACCTTGATAATAAGAACGTCAGAACTCAAGTCTGATAGTACCCAACCAATCACGTTAAACGCCTAGCAGCATCGCTTACGTGATTCCCTAGGTATCACATGATAGTGCCTGCAAGAACCATTCAATTATGGTTAGCGCACAGTACGGTCCCTTCAACTCATATATCCCGATCGATTCGACAACCATTGGTTTATCGAGAGTTGTCAATGAATCGATACTATGTGTCATGTCGTAGTTGCATCGATGGTGTAATCTATGAAACACCTTTCATAATTACAACCATACTCTGGCCAGAGATTTCGATCTACATACACATGATAACACATAGGATATCCATACCCGAAGGTAAGCGGTGAATCCCCGACTACAATGCATCGACTCCTATGTGTTTCGACAGAACACCCAACCTTGCCACCTGATGACCCCATAAGAGTCGGTAAACAAGTCAAAGTGTAATTCTAGCACATAGAGTCTCAATGTTGTCCCGGGTCATAAGGACTAATTCTGTACAACCATAAACTAGGACATTTCCACTCGATAAGTGAGAACCACTTGGAAAGTCCTTTTATGGAGGGTTGTTCAGTGCACTCTACAAGGTGCACCTATCTGCATGTTCGGACATCACAATGTCCCCTACCAATGAAACATGGTACTCACATCGCAGATACTAGTCTCGAACTCTAGCGGCCTATATCCTTCTTAGTGGCGGCTGAATCGACTAGGAACCGTTTAGAATATACAGTATTACAAATATGAGTTTCATGATACTCATCATATGAGCATCTCATATTCTTTCTACTATTTGTATATTCAAGGGCTTTATCTATGCAGCTAGCATGAGTATACAGATAAAGATTTGCCAAAATAATAATTTCAAATATTATTAAAATAAAGATTGCTTATACATAGAGTTTCATTGTGAACACTCGGCCAACACTTGGCTCGACGGGCACCTACTCTAACAGTCGGAGGCACACTGTAGTCGGTTCAGCATTCACCCTGGTGGCAGAAAGATGTATAACGACTTGAAGACACAATTCTGGTGGAAGCAGATGAAGACAGACATTGCAGAATTTGTGTCTAAGTGCTTGAATTGCCAGCAGGTGAAGGCAGAAAGAAAGAAGCCCGGAGGTTTATTTCAGAGTTTGTCTATTCCTGAATGGAAATGGGACCACATTTCCATGGATTTCGTGACGAAGTTACCTCGATCATCACGGGGCTGTGATTCGATTTGGGTCATCTTTGATAGACTGACCAAATCAGCTTGCTTTATTCCGTACAGAATGACCTATCGACACGATCAGATGGCAGAGTTATATGTCAGAGAGGTCGTCAGATTGCACGGTGTGCCGAAGTCGATCGTATCAGATTGTGATCCAAGATTCACTTCTCATTTCTGGCACAGCTTGCAGCAGGCTTTGGGTACGACTTTACACCTGAGCACTGCTTATCATCCTCAGACGGACGGACAGTCAGAGCGGACTATCCAGACTTTAGAGGACATGCTGAGAGCTGTAGTACTAGACTTTGGTACTAGTTGGCAAGATTCATTGCCGTTGTGTGAGTTTTCATACAACAACAGCTATCAGACTAGCATTGAGATGGCACCGTTCGAAGCTTTATACGGAAAGAAATGCAGATCTCCGTTGCACTGGGATGATATCTCTGAGGTACCAGAGTTGGGGCCTGATATGATTCGTGAGATGACCGAAAAAGTGAAGATCATTCAGAAACGAATGAAGACAGCACAAGATAGGCAAGCGAAATACGCCAATGTCAGACGCAGACCGTTGGTATTTGAGCAGGGAGACAGAGTATTTTTGAAGATTTCACCTTTCAGAGGCGTTGTCAGATTTGGCAAGCGTGGGAAGTTGTCTCCTAGATACGTCGGTCCGTATGAGATCCTTGAGAAGATTGGCGATCGAGCTTACAGACTTGCTCTTCCTCCTTCATTATCTGGCATTCACGATGTTTTTCACGTATCAATGTTGCGAAAATATATGCCAGATGATTCTCATGTCATTCAGCCTGACGAAGCCGAGCTAGATCAGACTCTGAGCTATATTGAAAGACCGATACAGATTCTTGATCGGAAAGAGAAACAACTCAGAACCAAGACCATTCCGCTTGTGAAGGTTCAATGGAGTCGTCACGGCATCGAGGAAGCAACATGGGAAACAGAGTCTGAGATGAGACAGAGGCATCCCGAGCTATTCATATGATGTGAGTTTTCCTTTCAGTTTTGATTGTACTGTTTTGTATACATTTACATGATTAATTGCTTGCGAGTTTGAGGACGAACTCTTGTCTAAGAGGGGGAGAAATGTAAGGCTCGAGAATTATCCGTTGTCATTGATATTGACTTGAAGAGGAGAATGCATGACAGGAAAAATGAGAGTTTGAGCAAGCATGGCCGAAGCCACACCGCCCCTGCGGTGCTAGGACTACCACACCCGCGGTGTAGGTGACAAAAAGTTGAGGGAAATATGCGAAGCAACACCGCACCCGCAGTGCGCGCAAGACCGCACCCGCGGTGGTGAGACCGCACCCGCGGTGATGCAAGCGCCGCACCCGCGGTGATCGACATTTAGGAAAATGCATTGCTGCCGAGAGCACAGCGCACCCGCGCCCTTATACTACCGCACCCGCGGTAGTGCGTGTCGTTTGAAAAACATGAACACTCGTCCCTCTGCATGCAATATATGATATGTGTCTTCATTTCCTTCTTCCATTCAGTACATGAACCGAGAGAGCTTGGAGGGAGGAGCTTTCATTCTTTTGATCTTTAACTTGTGATTTTGAATTAGTTAGTGCTCCGATTTTAATTCCGAGTAGAGATTAGTGATCCTTGCATCGTTAACTATGAAAGGATGTAAGTATTGTTCATTTCCAGCATGTCTCGATATTTATGTGTTGGAGAAGTCATGATTTTATTGAAGGAATGTGTTCTTGATATGTTGAGCATTGTAGATTGCAATCGGATTGATGTTTGGATATCGTACGATATTGTTTCGATTTTCCAGCTTGTAGTATGTAAGGTTATTCAGATTACAGAGTATACAATTGTATTTTGATGAGATTATGAGTTAAGGGTGATTGATTTTATTGTCGTTGAGATGCCGGTATTGAGGAATCACGTCGTTATGCCGTCAAATTGTATTGAAACCGATTGTAGCCTTGTATATTGAGTTGCGTGAGATATATATTGATAGAGTACACATCGATTATGCTATTTCAGATTGTATTGGCTATTGTGAACTCAAGCCTTCGACTACGACACAGACTGTGCGACAAGAAAGGTATAATTCATGTGGTCACGGGATTGCACAACTCGATTCAGACTTGATACGAGTTTCCTTAAATCACACACTAGATTGTTATTACATTTGATTATGTAATGCCTTGTTTATTGATTTATATTCGAGTCCTGAGATAGGAGATATTGGCAGACTTGCCAAAACTAGACGTTTCGGTGTATCGACGCATAGGAGCATATTTGCTATATGTGCAGACCCTCGATACAGAGTTGACCGAAGTCTAGGAATAAGACGTACCGTTGCCCCGAGTGGTTGGGTAGGTGACAGATCGTCTTATTCATACGGGATCCCTAGATTAGAAAAGAGTCGAGTCAAGATTTAAATGTGAATACAGATTTGTATTCTTCTACATGTTTAGATTTGCATTCATGTTATTTGATAGATGCTATGCATTTGTATATGATTACTACATTGCATGCATTCATGTTTTATACTAGGATATGTTCTCACCGGAGTTATCCGGCTGTTGTCGTGTCTGTATGTGTGCATGGCAACAGGTGGGGCAGGATCTGGGTCTCGAGCTAGATGAGAGATTGACGATAGCGTGGAGATCACGGGCGTTACAGATTTCTAGTGTTTTCCTTTTGACTTGTACTACTTATGTTGTAGTTGGGATTTGAACACTAGCGTATGATTTTACCAAATAGACATGTATGTATATTATGTTGTTTATTTAATATCAAGACATGATATGCTTTAGTTATACATTTAAATTAATGTTAAAAGAAAAATTTCGACCCACATTTTCGAACAAAGATCCAATTAAATCCCAAAAGAATTGAGTTAGAGCCCGGGTCCCCACACTGGCCTTGTCTCAAGTTTGCAAACTCGGCTCCCTTGTCTTTCCTATAAGATACTGGATAGAACCGTAGATAAAATTCAGACTTAAACACACTCCAGGTAATGGCCGTACCTCGTTGTTCCAATGCCCGTCTAGTCGTAATCCACCAATGTTTCGCAACGTCATGCAGTTGGTGTACGATCAGTTTCACCCTCTTTTCCTCCGTATATTCCAAGGATTCAAACATCGATTCGATATCGTCCAACCAACTTTCACATTCCACGGAATTCTCCGTACCTCTCAAAGTCGGTGGATGGAATGACTGAAATCTTTTCAACAGTTTCTCCATCGATGTAGAAGTCACATCCATGGGAGGATTCGATGTACTCCCCTGTTCTGGTATTCTTCTCGGAGGCATATCTGAAATCAAAAGGATTAGCAACCCCAAACCACAGTTCTATTTCAATCCTCCTCTGATCATCTTACTGCTGATCTAGAATCGACTCAGATTCGTTCTCAATAATACATGTTTTCAAATCAAGTCAGATAAACAGATAAACATGCATTATAAAGCAGAAAATCATGCTAGCAATCAAAAGCAGGAAAGAAAACACATTCTACCCCGCTCACTAGCTCCTATCTCAATCTCAGGGATCTAGAGCTCTGATACCACCTGTTGTGGGGACCCGGACGCTAATCAAGTTCTTAATCATCATTGAGACTAATTAATCGATTATAAAACAGGGTCTAAAAATTTTTCTTTTTTAAAATGCGGAACGTAGTGAACTCAAGACATATATACATATCAGTATATAAAATACAAGTCCTGTATCATAAACATTTATTCAAACTAGAGTTTAACAACTAATATCAAGTGTCCAAACACTATCTCAGATCAAAGTCCGAAGTCTCCACTCTAACTCGATCTCTCCTCATCTCCTCGACCCTGAACCTGTCCCACCTGTTGTCAAGTACACATACAGACAAGACAACAGCCGGATAATTCCGGTGAGAATATAATCCCAGTATAAATCAACGAAACATGCAATCATATAAACAAATATAAAGCATGTAATCAGGTAACAAAGATATGTATCAATATCTGTCAGGATCGGTTATGGGGGCCCCGACTGAACATCAGTTACGAAGCTGTGCATCAGTCGTTGACCCTTCTGACTAATCTACCAATGAGCTGCAATAGCTCGTGTTCTAAGAATAAATACACCGATGAATTAGATCGAGTTTGGTTAAACAACTAAGCGGAAGACACTCAAAATAATCCTTCGTTAAGAAAACAAACTGATCAATTTTATATATCTTGTGCAACTGGTTAACTGAAGAAAAGAAGTCAGTTAGAGCTTATATCAGTTCGGTTATGGACAGAACTGAACTGATATCAGCTGGACTGATGAAACAATTAAGAACAACACAGTTAAACAGTTAGACTGAAAACAAAACACAAGATATGTTTATGGATGTTCGGAGACTTCAACTGCTCCTACGTCACCCCTTCTACCTCCTCGGGTAGGATACACTAGAAGACTTTGATTTATACAAACCTTTGTACAAACCCACCCAGCTTAGGACTTACCCACTGCCTAACTGAACTCCTAGTTCTAAACTGAAGGCATCACCTTCCAGTCAACACTTCTTTAACGTCTATGTGAGAAAGACTACATACACATGTTTTACGTCTGTGTGCAAGACGGAATCTGAGATGATGAGTGAGTGTGTGTGTGTGTGTGTGAGAACTGATCAATGAACACTACCCGAAAGTGTTCTCACACACTGAGGGAAAAAGGCTTCTAATCTAAGCTGATAATACAATGAAGTGTTCCCTCTGGGCTGATTGCTTCTAACAAGCTGATATGTAATAAGCGTGCCCTTGTTCTCTGTTCTCGTTTTTCTCAGTGTTAGTCTTCACTGAACTTCAGCTTCTATTTATAGGCGTTTGGCTGACCGTACAGTAAGACTCAATAATGTGTCCGTTGCATTTTGAATTTGTTCCTCGACATCTTTCCGGAACTTTTGGCTTTAAGCTCTGATGCAACGTCTCTTATTGTACTGTGGTAGTACAATAGCTTTTGTACCTTCGTGCTTAGCTGGATTCCATTATTAAGCTTTTCTTGATCTGCAACTGATTGACTCTGACTGATGCTTTCAACTGGTCAGTTGAACTGGTCTTCTGTTGGGCTGGTGAAATCAGTTGAACTGATTTCACTCTTTCAGTTGAACTGGTCAGCTGGGCTCTTCATCAGTTGAACACTTCATCAGCTGGCCGGGCTTCTGAAGGTCTTCTGCTGAACTGCTCATCAGCTGGACATTCAGTTGAACTAGTCTTTCAGTTGGCACTTCAGTTCTACTGTTTTCAGTTTACGCGATCAGTTGGACATCTTCAGTTAGCATTCCTCGACAGCTTTAGTTTTGGCTCGTAACTGATTATTTCAGTTCCAGCTTACTGCACACTAAGGTAGATTATTAGAAACAAAATAACAAGTTTTGTTAGCATCAAAATTAAGCAAAGATTGCGAACTTGAAAAGTTCCAACAATCTCCCCCTTTTTGATGATCACAAAACTTGAACAGTTAAAGTGATATGATTCTCCCCCTTTGTGAGAATCAAAAACATTTAAGCAATCAAAACAAAAATTCAGTTCCAGGAGTGAATGCTCCCCCTTACTAACTGAATTAATAAGAAAAACAATTTAAAAAGAAACTAAGATAATTTCAGTTTGAGGGATAACAAATTTGAAAAATATTTTTTAAAAAAAAAACTCCCCCTCAACAACTGAATTGAAAAATCATTTTAAAATATGAATTTAAAGGAAAACTCCCCCTTAAAAATATAAATAGTCACACGATTTTAAAATTATTTTAAAGCAGCAATAATCATGCAAGCAGTTAAGGCTACACAAAACTGGGATTATCAGTTCAGATACATTTAAATAAACTGAATAACATGATGTTCATTTAAACAAATAAACTTCCCTTGTATTACAATTAAGCACACCAGTTATGTAAGGGAAAACTGCTACTACATTTAGCTGGATTTTAAACAACATCAGTTATCAATCAGTTTACACATAATAGAACTAAATGTACCAACTATCGGTTGCCTTGAATCCTTGAAAGACTGCAAAGTCTTAATTTCCTTTTGATAGATGAACAGCTAACTGCTTTGAACTTGAGGTCCTGTGCTAGCCAACTGGTTTAGATGATGCAAACTGGACTCAACTGATTGCTGAACCGCATTGATCATTTCTCCTGATCTGATATGGCAGTTAAGCGGCGGCACTTCTGATGATTAAGCTCCAGTTAACTCATCAGTTTCAGCTGGTAGTTGGGTTTCGTCTGTTGATCAGTTTAACTGGTAGGCTTGCAACTGAAATCTTGTTCGCATATCAGTTTTGCTGTTCTCCTGTCAGTTGACCTCAAAACCTGCAAGCTGCTAAAATAAGAAAATCGGATTCGAGCGAAGTGGCTACAATATTAATTGCAGAACCAATCCTCTCTTCTCAGAAAAACACGTGAGATATAAAATTTTTAAAAGGGTTTTGAAAACCATTTTAAATACCATTTTAAAACAAATTTAAAATACTTTAAAACATTTTACAAATATTTTAAAAACATTTTAGATCAGTTTTTCAAATGTCTTACTTAGAACATCAAGCTCTGATACCAGTTGTCAGGATCGGTTATGGGGGCCCCGACTGAACATCAGTTACGAAGCTGTGCATCAGTCGTTGACCCTTCTGACTAATCTACCAATGAGCTGCAATAGCTCGTGTTCTAAGAATAAATACACCGATGAATTAGATCGAGTTTGGTTAAACAACTAAGCGGAAGACACTCAAAATAATCCTTCGTTAAGAAAACAAACTGATCAATTTTATATATCTTGTGCAACTGGTTAACTGAAGAAAAGAAGTCAGTTAGAGCTTATATCAGTTCGGTTATGGACAGAACTGAACTGATATCAGCTGGACTGATGAAACAATTAAGAACAACACAGTTAAACAGTTAGACTGAAAACAAAACACAAGATATGTTTATGGATGTTCGGAGACTTCAACTGCTCCTACGTCACCCCTTCTACCTCCTCGGGTAGGATACACTAGAAGACTTTGATTTATACAAACCTTTGTACAAACCCACCCAGCTTAGGACTTACCCACTGCCTAACTGAACTCCTAGTTCTAAACTGAAGGCATCACCTTCCAGTCAACACTTCTTTAACGTCTATGTGAGAAAGACTACATACACATGTTTTACGTCTGTGTGCAAGACGGAATCTGAGATGATGAGTGAGTGTGTGTGTGTGTGTGTGAGAACTGATCAATGAACACTACCCGAAAGTGTTCTCACACACTGAGGGAAAAAGGCTTCTAATCTAAGCTGATAATACAATGAAGTGTTCCCTCTAGGCTGATTGCTTCTAACAAGCTGATATGTAATAAGCGTGCCCTTGTTCTCTGTTCTCGTTTTTCTCAGTGTTAGTCTTCACTGAACTTCAGCTTCTATTTATAGGCGTTTGGCTGACCGTACAGTAAGACTCAATAATGTGTCCGTTGCATTTTGAATTTGTTCCTCGACATCTTTCCGGAACTTTTGGCTTTAAGCTCTGATGCAACGTCTCTTATTGTACTGTAGTAGTACAATAGCTTTTGTACCTTCGTGCTTAGCTGGATTCCATTATTAAGCTTTTCTTGATCTGCAACTGATTGACTCTGACTGATGCTTTCAACTGGTCAGTTGAACTGGTCTTCTGTTGGGCTGGTGAAATCAGTTGAACTGATTTCACTCTTTCAGTTGAACTGGTCAGCTGGGCTCTTCATCAGTTGAACACTTCATCAGCTGGCCGGGCTTCTGAAGGTCTTCTGCTGAACTGCTCATCAGCTGGACATTCAGTTGAACTAGTCTTTCAGTTGGCACTTCAGTTCTACTGTTTTCAGTTTACGCGATCAGTTGGACGTCTTCAGTTAGCATTCCTCGACAGCTTTAGTTTTGGCTCGTAACTGATTATTTCAGTTCCAGCTTACTGCACACTAAGGTAGATTATTAGAAACAAAATAACAAGTTTTGTTAGCATCAAAATTAAGCAAATATTGCGAACTTGAAAAGTTCCAACAATATCTGAAACATAATCAATATCAAACCGTCGACAAAGGCTCGTGACTCCACGACTCAGACTAGATTCAATCCTAGCCTAGGGATCCCGGTTTCCAGACATTGGCATTCCATATCGACCAACATTAATAGAAAAGACTCCAGTTCTATCCATGTCGATATAGTATCTGTTTCTATCCACATCAGTATAGTCTCGATCACCAGTAATAGAAAAAACTCCGATTCTATCCACATCGATATAACATCGATCAACAGTAATAGAAGAAGTTATAATTCTCTCCACATCGATACAATACTGATCACCAGTAATAGAATGAGCTATAATTCTATCCACATCGATAGCCAATTATCCAGTAGCAGACTATGGCACCTCCGCCAACACAATATCTCATGACATCGTGCAATGTGCCCGTGGTGATCTCACCACTATCAGGCACTTCTGTCATAAGACTACTCGTCTAATACCTGCTATCTATAATCAAGAGAACAAGTATATCAATCAAATCAATACAATAAAGTAAAGTATGTGATTTAGGGAAACTCAAGTCTAAACCGACTCAAGTCGATCTCCCAATACCACATTGACTTATACCTTTCTTTCGTCGGTTTCTGGCTCAGTCGAAGTCCTGAATTCAAAGTCTGTCTGGCAATGACAATATCAATAATCTCATGTCAATATACCTTTCAAATCACTATCAATCTGATCAATCTTGATTTAATTCAAATTCAACGGCATAACGGTACAAACTCAGTATCCCCGTCAATACCCTATCACCAGATAACAGTTACAATCCATAACCCATATTCAATACAATCCGTAATCCAATCACAATTCAAATATGTCTGGTATAAATCAATATACCCTAAAAATTCATAACAATTCCATAATCAGTCCGTTCCTTAATCTTACTTCGATTCTATGATGTCTAACATGTCAAGAACAACATATATGAATTCCATTCAATTCGGACAATATCATAATTCTAAAACATGTCAAAACGTAGTAAAACTTACGTCCAGTTGTAGCCTACGTCGATAGGAACTCGATACTAAAGTCATATTTAAAATTTGATAATTGAATTTGCCACAATCTTCAATTTACCGTACAAAGAAAATGGGATTTTCTGAGGGAATTCTCGACTTCCATTTCTGAAGAATGAAGGAATTTGTCATTTATATATTGCATGCAATTTCCCACACGTGTCACCCTCAAAATTTGTCCAATTTCTTTCAATAATTACGAAATTGCCATCCAATAATTACGAAAATGCCATTGCCATCCAATAATTACGAAAATGCCATCCAAAAATTACGAAATTGCCATCCCAATAATTTAAATCAAATATTTTTGTTTTCGGGGTCTCCCAAAATGATAACATCTCGGGCCATACAACATTCCTAGGACTATTGTTTCTGGTCTCGATGTTAAATTCTTGAGTTACTTTTGGAAGACTTTCTGGGCTAAACTTGGCACAAAATTGTTGTTTTCTACTACTTGTCATCCTCAAACGGATGGACAAACTGAATATGTCAATAGAACTTTGGGAACACTTTTGCGTGTTATTCTTAAAAAGAACTTGGATTGATATTTCTATGGACTTTATTTTGGGTTGCCTAGGACTAAGAAAGGGAGGGATTCTATTTTCGTTGTTGTGGATAGATTCTCTAAGATGACACATTTTATAGCTTGTAATAAAACCGATGATGCTTCAAACATTGCGGATTTGTTCTTTATAGAAGTCGCTACGTTGCATGGCATGCCTAGGACTATTGTTTCTGGTCGCGGTGTTAAATTATTGAGTTACTTTTGGCAGACTTTATGGGCTAAAATTGGCACAAAATTGTTGTTTTCTACTACTTGTCATCCTCAAACGGATGGACAAACTGAAGTTGTCAATAGAACTTTGGGAACATTTTTGCGTGCTATTCTTAAAAAGAACTTGGATTGACATTTCTATGGACTTTGTTTTGGGTTGCCTAGGACTAAGAAAGGGAGGGATTCTATTTTCGTTGTTGTGGATAGATTCTCTAAGATGACACATTTTATAGCTTGTCATAAAACCGATGATGCTTCAAACATTGCGGATTTGTTCTCTAGAGAAGTCGTTAGGTTGCATGGCATAACTAGGACTATTGCTTTTGATCACGATGTTAAATTCTTGAGTTACTTTTGGAATACTTTATGGGATAAACTTGGCACAAAATTGTTGTTTTCTACTACTTGTCATCCTCAAACGGATGGACAAACTGAAGTTGTCAATAGAACTTTAGGAACACTTTTTTGTGCTATTTTTAAAAAAAACTTGGATTGACATTTCTATGGACTTTATTTTGGGGTTGCCTAGGACTAAGAAAGGGAGGGATTCTATTTTCGTTGTTGTGGATAGATTCTCTAAGAAGACAAATTTCATAGCTTGTCATAAAACTGATGATACTTCAAACATTGCGAATTTGTTCTTTAGAGAAGTCGTTAGGTTGCATGGCATGACTAGGACTATTGCTTCTGATCGCGATGTTAAATTCTTGAGTTACTTTTGGAAGACTTTATGTGCTAAACTTGGCACAAAATTGTTGTTTTCTACTACTTGTCCTCCTCAAACGGATGGACAAACTGAAGTTGTCAATAGAACTTTGGGAACACTTTTGCGTGCAATTCTTAAAAAGAACTTGGATTGACATTTCTATGGACTTTACTTTGGGTTGCCTAGGACTAAGAAGGGGAGGGATTCTATTTTTGTTGTTGTGAATAGATTCTCTAAGATGACACATTTTATAGCTTGTCATAAAACCGATGATGCTTCAAACATTGCGGATTTGTTCTTTAGAGAAGTCGCTAGGTTGCATGGCATGCCTAGAACTATTGTTTCTGGTCACGATGTTAAATTATTGACAAAATTGTTGTTTACTACTACTTGTCATCCTCAAACGAATGGACAAACTGAAGTTGTCAATAGAACTTTGGGAACACTTTTGCGTGCTATTCTTAAAAAGAACTTGGATTGATTTCTATGGCCTTTATTTTGTGTTTGCCAAGGAATAAGAAGGGGGGGATTCTATGTTTGTTGTTGTGGATAGATTCTCTAAGATGGCACATTTTATAGCTTGTCATAAAACCAAAGACGCTTCAAACATTGCGGATTTGTTATTTAGTTCTAGGATTCATGGCATTCCTAGGACTATTGTTTCTGGTCGCGATGTTAAATTCTTGAGTTACTTTTGGAAGACTTTCTGGGCTAAACTTGGCACAAAATTGTTGTTTTCTACTACTTGTCATCCTCAAACGGATGGACAAACTGAAGTTGTCAATAGAACTTTGGGAACACTTTTGCGTGCTATTCTTAAAAAGAACTTGGATTGACATTTTTATGGACTTTATTTTGGGTTGCCTAGGACTAAGAAGGGGAGGGATTCTATTTTTGTTGTTGTGGATAGATTCTCTAAGATGACACATTTTATAGCTTGTCATAAAACCGATGATGATTCAAACATTGCGGATTTGTTATTTAGAGAAGTCGCTAGGTTGCATGGCATTCCTAGGACTATTGTTTCTGGTCGCGATGTTAAATTCTTGAGTTACTTTTGGAAGACTTTCTGGGCTAAACTTGGCACAAATTGTTGTTTTCTACTACTTGTCATCCTCAAACGGATGGACAAACTGAAGTTGTCAATAGAACTTTGTGAACATTTTTGCGTGCTATTCTTAAAAAGAACTTGGATTGAAATTTCTATGGAATTTATTTTGGGTAGCTCAGGACAAAGAAAGGGAGGGATTCTATTTTCGTTGTTGTGGATAGATTCTCTAAAATGGCACATTTTATAGCTTGTCATAAAACAGATGATGCTTCACACATTGCGTATTTGTTCTTTAGAGAAGTCGCTAGGTTGCATGGCATGCCTAGGACTATTGTTTCTGGTCGCGGTGTTAAATTATTGAGTTACTCTTGGAAGACTTTATGGGCTAAACTTGGCACAAAATTGTTGTTTTCTTCTACTTGTCATCCTCAAACGGATGGACAAACAGAAGTTGTCAATAGAACTTTGGGAACATTTTTGCGTGCTATTCTTAAAAAGAACTTGGATTGACATTTCTACGGACTTTATTTTGGGTTGCCTAGGACTAAGAAACGGAGGGATTCTATTTTCGTTGTTGTGGATAGATTCTCTAAGATGACACATTTCGTAGCTTGTCATAAAACCGATAATGCTTCAAACATTGCGGATTTGTTCTTTAGAGAAGTCGTTAGGTTGCATGGCATGGCTAGGACTATTGCTTCTGATCGCGATGTTAAATTCTTGAGTTACTTTTGGAAGACTTTATGTGCTAAACTTGGCACAAAATTGTTGTTTTCTACTACTTGTCCTCCTCAAACGGATGGACAAACTGAAGTTGTCAATAGAACTTTGGGAACACTTTTGCGTGCAATTCTTAAAAAGAACTTGGATTGACATTTCTATGGACTTTACTTTGGGTTGCCTAGGACTAAGAAGGGGAGGGATTCTATTTTTGTTGTTGTGAATAGATTCTCTAAGATGACACATTTTATAGCTTGTCATAAAACCGATGATGCTTCAAACATTGCGGATTTGTTCTTTAGAGAAGTCGCTAGGTTGCATGGCATGCCTAGAACTATTGTTTCTGGTCACGATGTTAAATTATTGACAAAATTGTTGTTTACTACTACTTGTCATCCTCAAACGAATGGACAAACTGAAGTTGTCAATAGAACTTTGGGAACACTTTTGCGTGCTATTCTTAAAAAGAACTTGGATTGATTTCTATGGCCTTTATTTTGTGTTTGCCAAGGAATAAGAAGGGGGGGATTCTATGTTTGTTGTTGTGGATAGATTCTCTAAGATGGCACATTTTATAGCTTGTCATAAAACCAAAGACGCTTCAAACATTGCGGATTTGTTATTTAGTTCTAGGATTCATGGCATTCCTAGGACTATTGTTTCTGGTCGCGATGTTAAATTCTTGAGTTACTTTTGGAAGACTTTCTGGGCTAAACTTGGCACAAAATTGTTGTTTTCTACTACTTGTCATCCTCAAACGGATGGACAAACTGAAGTTGTCAATAGAACTTTGGGAACACTTTTGCGTGCTATTCTTAAAAAGAACTTGGATTGACATTTTTATGGACTTTATTTTGGGTTGCCTAGGACTAAGAAGGGGAGGGATTCTATTTTTGTTGTTGTGGATAGATTCTCTAAGATGACACATTTTATAGCTTGTCATAAAACCGATGATGATTCAAACATTGCGGATTTGTTATTTAGAGAAGTCGCTAGGTTGCATGGCATTCCTAGGACTATTGTTTCTGGTCGCGATGTTAAATTCTTGAGTTACTTTTGGAAGACTTTCTGGGCTAAACTTGGCACAAATTGTTGTTTTCTACTACTTGTCATCCTCAAACGGATGGACAAACTGAAGTTGTCAATAGAACTTTGTGAACATTTTTGCGTGCTATTCTTAAAAAGAACTTGGATTGAAATTTCTATGGAATTTATTTTGGGTAGCTCAGGACAAAGAAAGGGAGGGATTCTATTTTCGTTGTTGTGGATAGATTCTCTAAAATGGCACATTTTATAGCTTGTCATAAAACAGATGATGCTTCACACATTGCGTATTTGTTCTTTAGAGAAGTCGCTAGGTTGCATGGCATGCCTAGGACTATTGTTTCTGGTCGCGGTGTTAAATTATTGAGTTACTCTTGGAAGACTTTATGGGCTAAACTTGGCACAAAATTGTTGTTTTCTACTACTTGTCATCCTCAAACGGATGGACAAACAGAAGTTGTCAATAGAACTTTGGGAACATTTTTGCGTGCTATTCTTAAAAAGAACTTGGATTGACATTTCTACGGACTTTATTTTGGGTTGCCTAGGACTAAGAAACGGAGGGATTCTATTTTCGTTGTTGTGGATAGATTCTCTAAGATGACACATTTCGTAGCTTGTCATAAAACCGATAATGCTTCAAACATTGCGGATTTGTTCTTTAGAGAAGTCGTTAGGTTGCATGGCATGGCTAGGACTATTGCTTCTGATCGCGATGTTAAATTCTTGAGTTACTTTTGGAAGACTTTATGTGCTAAACTTGGCACAAAATTGTTGTTTTCTACTACTTGTCCTCCTCAAACGGATGGACAAACTGAAGTTGTCAATAGAACTTTGGGAACACTTTTGCGTGCAATTCTTAAAAAGAACTTGGATTGACATTTCTATGGACTTTACTTTGGGTTGCCTAGGACTAAGAAGGGGAGGGATTCTATTTTTGTTGTTGTGAATAGATTCTCTAAGATGACACATTTTATAGCTTGTCATAAAACCGATGATGCTTCAAACATTGCGGATTTGTTCTTTAGAGAAGTCGCTAGGTTGCATGGCATGCCTAGAACTATTGTTTCTGGTCACGATGTTAAATTATTGACAAAATTGTTGTTTACTACTACTTGTCATCCTCAAACGAATGGACAAACTGAAGTTGTCAATAGAACTTTGGGAACACTTTTGCGTGCTATTCTTAAAAAGAACTTGGATTGATTTCTATGGCCTTTATTTTGTGTTTGCCAAGGAATAAGAAGGGGGGGATTCTATGTTTGTTGTTGTGGATAGATTCTCTAAGATGGCACATTTTATAGCTTGTCATAAAACCAAAGACGCTTCAAACATTGCGGATTTGTTATTTAGTTCTAGGATTCATGGCATTCCTAGGACTATTGTTTCTGGTCGCGATGTTAAATTCTTGAGTTACTTTTGGAAGACTTTCTGGGCTAAACTTGGCACAAAATTGTTGTTTTCTACTACTTGTCATCCTCAAACGGATGGACAAACTGAAGTTGTCAATAGAACTTTGGGAACACTTTTGCGTGCTATTCTTAAAAAGAACTTGGATTGACATTTTTATGGACTTTATTTTGGGTTGCCTAGGACTAAGAAGGGGAGGGATTCTATTTTTGTTGTTGTGGATAGATTCTCTAAGATGACACATTTTATAGCTTGTCATAAAACCGATGATGATTCAAACATTGCGGATTTGTTATTTAGAGAAGTCGTTAGGTTGCATGGCATTCCTAGGACTATTGTTTCTGGTCGCGATGTTAAATTCTTGAGTTACTTTTGGAAGACTTTCTGGGCTAAACTTGGCACAAATTGTTGTTTTCTACTACTTGTCATCCTCAAACGGATGGACAAACTGAAGTTGTCAATAGAACTTTGTGAACATTTTTGCGTGCTATTCTTAAAAAGAACTTGGATTGAAATTTCTATGGAATTTATTTTGGGTAGCTCAGGACAAAGAAAGGGAGGGATTCTATTTTCGTTGTTGTGGATAGATTCTCTAAAATGGCACATTTTATAGCTTGTCATAAAACAGATGATGCTTCACACATTGCGTATTTGTTCTTTAGAGAAGTCGCTAGGTTGCATGGCATGCCTAGGACTATTGTTTCTGGTCGCGGTGTTAAATTATTGAGTTACTCTTGGAAGACTTTATGGGCTAAACTTGGCACAAAATTGTTGTTTTCTACTACTTGTCATCCTCAAACGGATGGACAAACAGAAGTTGTCAATAGAACTTTGGGAACATTTTTGCGTGCTATTCTTAAAAAGAACTTGGATTGACATTTCTACGGACTTTATTTTGGGTTGCCTAGGACTAAGAAACGGAGGGATTCTATTTTCGTTGTTGTGGATAGATTCTCTAAGATGACACATTTCGTAGCTTGTCATAAAACCGATAATGCTTCAAACATTGCGGATTTGTTCTTTAGAGAAGTCGTTAGGTTGCATGGCATGGCTAGGACTATTGCTTCTGATCGCGATGTTAAATTCTTGAGTTACTTTTGGAAGACTTTATGTGCTAAACTTGGCACAAAATTGTTGTTTTCTACTACTTGTCCTCCTCAAACGGATGGACAAACTGAAGTTGTCAATAGAACTTTGGGAACACTTTTGCGTGCAATTCTTAAAAAGAACTTGGATTGACATTTCTATGGACTTTACTTTGGGTTGCCTAGGACTAAGAAGGGGAGGGATTCTATTTTTGTTGTTGTGAATAGATTCTCTAAGATGACACATTTTATAGCTTGTCATAAAACCGATGATGCTTCAAACATTGCGGATTTGTTCTTTAGAGAAGTCGCTAGGTTGCATGGCATGCCTAGAACTATTGTTTCTGGTCACGATGTTAAATTATTGACAAAATTGTTGTTTACTACTACTTGTCATCCTCAAACGAATGGACAAACTGAAGTTGTCAATAGAACTTTGGGAACACTTTTGCGTGCTATTCTTAAAAAGAACTTGGATTGATTTCTATGGCCTTTATTTTGTGTTTGCCAAGGAATAAGAAGGGGGGGATTCTATGTTTGTTGTTGTGGATAGATTCTCTAAGATGGCACATTTTATAGCTTGTCATAAAACCAAAGACGCTTCAAACATTGCGGATTTGTTATTTAGTTCTAGGATTCATGGCATTCCTAGGACTATTGTTTCTGGTCGCGATGTTAAATTCTTGAGTTACTTTTGGAAGACTTTCTGGGCTAAACTTGGCACAAAATTGTTGTTTTCTACTACTTGTCATCCTCAAACGGATGGACAAACTGAAGTTGTCAATAGAACTTTGGGAACACTTTTGCGTGCTATTCTTAAAAAGAACTTGGATTGACATTTTTATGGACTTTATTTTGGGTTGCCTAGGACTAAGAAGGGGAGGGATTCTATTTTTGTTGTTGTGGATAGATTCTCTAAGATGACACATTTTATAGCTTGTCATAAAACCGATGATGATTCAAACATTGCGGATTTGTTATTTAGAGAAGTCGCTAGGTTGCATGGCATTCCTAGGACTATTGTTTCTGGTCGCGATGTTAAATTCTTGAGTTACTTTTGGAAGACTTTCTGGGCTAAACTTGGCACAAATTGTTGTTTTCTACTACTTGTCATCCTCAAACGGATGGACAAACTGAAGTTGTCAATAGAACTTTGTGAACATTTTTGCGTGCTATTCTTAAAAAGAACTTGGATTGAAATTTCTATGGAATTTATTTTGGGTAGCTCAGGACAAAGAAAGGGAGGGATTCTATTTTCGTTGTTGTGGATAGATTCTCTAAAATGGCACATTTTATAGCTTGTCATAAAACAGATGATGCTTCACACATTGCGTATTTGTTCTTTAGAGAAGTCGCTAGGTTGCATGGCATGCCTAGGACTATTGTTTCTGGTCGCGGTGTTAAATTATTGAGTTACTCTTGGAAGACTTTATGGGCTAAACTTGGCACAAAATTGTTGTTTTCTACTACTTGTCATCCTCAAACGGATGGACAAACAGAAGTTGTCAATAGAACTTTGGGAACATTTTTGCGTGCTATTCTTAAAAAGAACTTGGATTGACATTTCTACGGACTTTATTTTGGGTTGCCTAGGACAAAGAAACGGAGGGATTCTATTTTCGTTGTTGTGGATAGATTCTCTAAGATGACACATTTCGTAGCTTGTCATAAAACCGATAATGCTTCAAACATTGCGGATTTGTTCTTTAGAGAAGTCGTTAGTTGCATGGCATGACTAGGACTATTGCTTCTGATCGCGATGTTAAATTCTTGAGTTACTTTTGGAAGACTTTATGTGCTAAACTTGGCACAAAATTGTTGTTTTCTACTACTTGTCCTCCTCAAACGGATAGACAAACTCAAGTTTTCAATAGAACTTTGGGAACACTTTTGTGTGCTATTCTTAAAAAGAACTTTGATTGACATTTCTATGGACTTTATTTTGGGTTGCCTATGACTATGAAGGGGAGAGATTCTATTTTTGTTGTTGTGGATAGATTCTCTAAGATGACACATTTTATAGCTTGTCATAAAACCGATGATGCTTCAAACTGTAATGCCCAAGATTTTATATCATGTTAAATTACGATTATAGATGTTTAATCGAGATGAGTATGGAATACTAATTTAATGTGATTATTAAAGGGCTATTACGAGACCAATCGGGCCAAGCATATGAATTTCATATTATGTGGACAGAGAGTCTGGCGCCCGAGCGGTAGTTTTTGACCGCTCGAGCGCCAGTGTTCATCACAAATATGTTCCGGGCAGAAGGTGTGGCGCCCGGGCGGTAGTTTTTGACCGCCCGAGCGCCAAAGGTGCATTTCGAAATTTCTCGGGCAGTGAGGGCCGCGCCCGAGCGGTAGATTCCAACCGTTTGAGCGCCGACCGTAATTCACAAAAAGATAACACGTTGCTCGGACATGCAACGTAGAATATATATATGTATATACAGATAAACATTTACAATTCAGAAGAAAGAAAAGGAACGAGAAATCTCCGTGAAAATCCTTACGCCTTTTTATTTCAATCCGTCCGTTAGATTTTAAATCCGACTTCGGTACCAAGCTCCTATCAACGTAGGCTACAACTGGACGTAAGTTTTATTACGTTTTGACATGTCTTGGAATTATGATGTTGTTAGAATTGAATACACGTCATATATGTTGTTCTTGACATGTTAGAAAGCGTAGAATTGAAGTCAGATTAAGAAACGGACTGAATATGGAATTGTTATGATTTTCAGAATGAAATTGAATGAGATGTGATATCAGATTTGTACAGGGATTGATTATAAATTATTAGAACTGGTATATACTGGTTTGGTATCGCCGGTATCGCAAGATTGTACGGTTGTACCGTCAGAATTTGATAAAACAGAGATGTTGTGATTTGATTAGAATATTGATACAGAATATATTGATATGTCATTGCCAGATTAAACAGTGACAGACTTTGAATCGAGACTTCAATTGTATCAGATCGACAGCAAGAAAGGTATAAATAAATGTTGATTCGGGATTGCACAACTCGAGTTAGGTTTGACTTGAGTTTCCCTAAATCACATACTTTACTTTATTGCATTGATATTTGCAGATTATCAGATTGATATGTGCATGTATTGACTTAGAACAGGGTCAGAGTCCGAGTCTAGGGCTGACAGCCTAGCTAGGGCAGAACCGCCGAGTCTTTCTCAGAACCGATAAGACTCTAGACTTACGGTGTATCGACGAGCTTCAGATGTAGATCGACGTCTATCTCACACAAACTCGATACAGAATACCAAAGTCTAAATTAGATTGGGATCCCTAGATTTGAGATAAGATAAGATTAGATCACGAGTCATTGATTCATGTAGTCAGATTAGATACATGCTTCGATGTTTGTTTATGCTTTTATATATGTTTTATATGATTGCATTTAATACATTGTTTATACTGGGATATTTATATCTCACCGGAGTTATCCGGCTGTTGTCTTGTTTGTATGTGTGCATGGCAACAGGTGGGACAGGTACAGGGTCACAGAGATGAAGACAGACTGAGATTAGAGTGGTGATACCGGACTTGGACTAGAGCTAGGGTTTGAACACTTGATAGTAGTTGTTGAACCTGAGTTTGTATGATTGTATATTTTATCAGATTTGTACTTTTATACTGATATGTATAGGAGTTTGATTCCATTACCTTCCGCATTTTAAAAAAAAAATAATTTAGACCCTGTTTATTATAATTGATTAATTAGTCCCAATCATGATTAAAAGATGATTAGCGTCCGGGTCCCCACAACAGGTGGTATCAGAGCGATAGTTCCTTTAGATTAAGATAGAAGAGGCTAGGGAGCGGGGTAGACTGAGGTTTTCTTTCCTGCTTTTGAATGCTAGCATGTCTTACTGCTTTATTACATGTTACTTGTTTATCTGATTTGATATAGTAATATGTTTTATTGAGATTGGATCAGTACTGATTCTAGATCAGCAGTAAGATGATCAGAGGAGGATTAAAACAGAATTGTGGTATTTGTTACTAATCTATTTGATTATTAGATATGCCTCCGAGACGAGTACCAGAACAGGGAAGTACATCCAATCCTCCAATGGATGTCACGCCGACTCCAATGGAAACGTTACTGAAACGATTTCAGTCATTTCATCCGCCAACCTTGAAAGGCACAGAGAACGCTGTGGAGTGCGAGAGTTGGCTTGATGATATCGAAATGTTGTTCGAATCCTTGGAGTATACAGATGAGAAGAGAGTGAAGTTAATTGGACACCAGTTACACGACGTTGCCAAGGACTGGTGGATCACAAGAAAGAGAGCCATGGAGCATAGAGGTACGATGATTACCTGGAATATATTCAGAACTGAATTTTATCAACGATTTTTCCCAGTGTCGTATCGGAAGGATAAGGGGGCGGAGTTTGCCAACCTCAAGCAGGGACAGCTGAATATAGAGGAGTACGTGTCAAAGTTTTCCTCCTTGCTGAAATTTGCTCCACATGTGGCTGACAGCGAAGAAGCTACTGCTGACCAGTTCATCAATGGCCTGAACCCCGACATTTTTACATTGGTGAACACAGGGCGACCGGATAATTTTACTGATGCTCTGAACAGAGCTAAGGGAGCAGAAGCCGGTCTGATGAGACAGAAAGGGGCTTCATTTGTGCCTCCAGCACCGAGACCACAGCAACCACCTCCCAGATTTGAGAGTGGCAGCAGTAGTGGAGGAAAGAAAGAATTTTTGAAAGCTAAGGGAAAGCAATTCAAGAAATCGGGGAGTAGTTCTTCCAGCTCCGGTGGTTCCAGACTGAGCCAGAGTTACACTGGAGTTTACTGCAAGACTTGCGGAGGAAGACATGCAACCGAGCAATGCCAGGGAGTGACTGGTAGTTGCAATTTCTGTAAGCAGCCGGGACACTTTGCTAAAGTGTGTCCCCAGAGAGGTTCCCAAAGAACTCAGGGGGCCGAGTCATCAGGATCAGCAGCACAGACTGAGAGACGATCAGCTGCTGTTCATACATTCCAGCCAGCGCCAGCTCAGTCACAGCAGAGGCCAGGAGGAAGCCAGACAGTTGGTCAGCCTCCGAGACAGCAGGCCAGAGTCTTCGCTTTGACAGAGGAGCAGGCCCAGGATGCACCAGATGACGTTGTGGCAGGTAACTGTTCTTTATGTGGTTACCCTGCTTACGTATTAATTGATACCGGTGCTTCACACACATTTATTTCAGAACGATTTGCATTGAATCATGCATTGCCTGTAGAGTCGTTAGCTACTGTAGTGTCGGTATCTTCGCCTTTGGGGATAGGATTGATATCTGTAAATTCTGTTAAGCGTTGTGTACTACAGTATGACGGGCATGAGATTGAATTAGATTGCATCGTACTTGGGTTGTCAGATTTTGATTGTATTATCGGTGTTGATATGCTAACCAAGTACAGAGCGATAGTTGATTGTTTCCACAAGATAGTGAGATTCAGACCAGATATGGCTGAAGAGTGGAAATTTTACGGTAAGGGTTCTAGATCGAGAATTCCTTTAGTATCCGTATTATCTATGACTCGATTGTTACAGAAAGGAGCAGAAGGATTCCTTGTATATTCAGTAGATTTACTGAAGTCGAGTCCAGCATTGGCAGATCTGCCAGTGGTACGTGAGTTTGCTGACGTCTTCCCAGATGAGATCCCGGGATTACCTCCAGTTAGAGAGATAGACTTCAGCATTGAACTGATGCCAGGTACAGTACCGATTTCTAGAGCTCCGTACAGAATGGCACCAGTTGAATTGAAAGAATTGAAGGAACAGCTGGAAGATTTACTGGCCAAGGGGTACATCAGACCGAGTGTTTCTCCTTGGGGTGCTCCAGTACTGTTCGTAAGAAAGAAAGACGGTTCGATGAGACTCTGCATCGACTATCGGCAACTGAACAAGGCAACGGTAAAGAATAAATATCCTTTGCCTCGTATTGACGATTTATTCGATCAGTTGCAGGGTTCTTCAGTATATTCCAAGATTGATTTGAGATCGGGATATCATCAGCTGAGAGTCAGGGATTCTGATATCTCAAAGACGGCATTCAGAACCAGGTATGGACACTATGAATTTATTGTCATGCCGTTTGGTCTGACGAATGCTCCAGCTGTATTCATGGGATTAATGAACCGTGTATTCCAGAAATATCTCGATGATTTTGTGATTATTTTCATCGATGATATTTTGATTTATTCAAAGAATATGAGTGAGCATGCTGAGCATTTAAGAACTGTGTTGCGGATTCTAAGAGCTGAGAAATTATATGCTAAACTGTCGAAATGTGAGTTTTGGCTAAGACAAGTAGTATTTCTGGGTCATATTATATCAGGAGATGGTATATCAGTTGATCCCAGTAAAGTGGAAGCCGTGATTTCTTGGCCAAGACCGACATCAGTACCTGAAATTCGCAGTTTTATGGGTTTAGCGGGATACTACCGTCGTTTCATTAAAGATTTCTCGAGTATAGCTAAACCAATTACTCAGCTGACTCAGAAGAATGCTCAATTTGTTTGGTCTGAAGAATGTGAGACCAGTTTTCTGGAGTTAAAGAAGAGGTTGACCAGTGCACCGGTGTTGACGATTCCATCCGGTACTGGTGATTTTGTGGTTTATTGCGACGCTTCTCACAGAGGGTTGGGATGCGTGCTGATGCAACGAGGGCATGTTATTGCTTATGCCTCAAGACAACTTAAACCACATGAGACCCGTTATCCGATTCATGACTTAGAATTGGCGGCCATTGTCTTTGCATTAAAGATATGGCGACATTATCTTTACGGGGAAAAGTTTGAGATATATTCTGATCATAAGAGTTTGAAATATCTGTTTTCACAATCTGAATTAAATATGAGACAGCGAAGATGGCTTGATTTACTTAAAGATTTTGATTGTGAAATCAAATACTATCCAGGAAAGTCTAATGCAGCAGCTGATGCATTAAGTCGAAAGGTATGCTCTTTATCCTTGTCGACGATTGGTGTTTCAAATCTGATAGAAGACTGCTGTTTGTCTGGATTAGAATTTGAAACAGATTATAGACCGTTGAGACTTTATACAGTGCAAGTAGAACCAGAGCTGATTATGAGAATTAAGGCAGCTCAGCGAGGTGATCAGAATGTACGGAAATCAGTATCGATGGTTAGAGCAGGACATCGATCAGAGTATCAGGTACGTGATAACGTCTTGTATGTGAATAATCGTCTAGTTGTGCCGAATATTTCAGAGTTGAGACGACAGATATTGTCAGAAGCGCACAACAGTCGATTCAGTATTCATCCTGGTGGCAGAAAGATGTATAACGATTTGAAAAGACAGTTCTGGTGGAAACAAATGAAGACTGACATTGCCGAATTTGTTTCCAAATGTCTGAATTGCCAACAGGTGAAAGCAGAAAGAAAGAAATCAGGAGGTTTATTACAGAGCTTGTCCATTCCTGAATGGAAATGGGATCACATTTCCATGGACTTCGTGACACAGCTGCCGCGTTCCTCCAGAGGTTGTGATGCGATTTGGGTCGTGATTGACAGATTAACCAAATCCGCATGTTTTGTACCGTACAAGATGACGTACAGATTTGACCAGATGGCAGAGATCTATATCAGAGAAGTGGTCAGATTACATGGAGTGCCGAAGTCTATCGTATCAGATCGTGATCCACGATTTACTTCGCACTTCTGGCAGAGTTTGCAGCAGGCTCTTGGTACGAAGTTACATCTGAGTACCGCATATCATCCACAGACCGACGGACAGTCAGAGCGGACTATCCAGACACTGGAGGATATGCTGAGAGCAGTAGTGCTAGATTTTAGTACTAATTGGCAAGATGCATTGCCGCTTTGTGAGTTTTCGTACAACAACAGCTATCAGACGAGCATTGAGATGGCACCATTTGAAGCGTTGTACGGAAAGAAATGTAGATCCCCTCTCTATTGGGATGATATCTCTGAAGTGCCTGAAATTGGACCAGATATGATCAGAGATATGACAGAAAAAGTGAAGCTAATTCGAAAGAAAATGAAGGCAGCACAAGACAGACAGGCCAAATATGCCAATGTTCGACGTAGACCATTGGTATTTGACGTAGGAGACCGAGTATTTTTGAAAATTTCACCTTTCAGAGGAGTTGTCAGATTTGGCAAGAAAGGAAAATTGTCTCCGCGATACATTGGGCCTTATGAGATTCTCGAGAAGATAGGGGATCGTGCCTATCGACTCGCCTTACCGCCTTCATTATCCGGAATACATGATGTTTTTCATGTATCGTTATTAAGGAAGTACCTTCCTGATGCTTCACATGCTATTCAACCAGACGAGGCTGAGCTGGATGAATCACTAAGCTATATTGAAAAACCGATCCAGATCATCGATCGTAAAGAAAAACAGCTCAGAACGAAGATGATTCCACTTGTAAAAGTGCAATGGACTCGTCATGGTGTAGAAGAAGCAACCTGGGAAACTGAATCAGATATGAGACAAGAATTCCCAGAGTTGTTTAGATGATGTAAATTTGTTATACAGTTTTGTATATATACTCCTTGTTGGTAGAATGAAATGCTTGTGATTTCGAGGACGAAATCGTATCTTAGGGGGGGAGAAATGTAATGCCCAAGATTTTATATCATGTTAAATTACGATTATAGATGTTTAATCGAGATGAGTATGGAATACTAATTTAATGTGATTATTAAAGGGCTATTACGAGACCAATCGGGCCAAGCATATGAATTTCATATTATGTGGACAGAGAGTCTGGCGCCCGAGCGGTAGTTTTTGACCGCTCGAGCGCCAGTGTTCATCACAAATATGTTCCGGGCAGAAGGTGTGGCGCCCGGGCGGTAGTTTTTGACCGCCCGAGCGCCAAAGGTGCATTTCGAAATTTCTCGGGCAGTGAGGGCCGCGCCCGAGCGGTAGATTCCAACCGCTCGAGCGCCGACCGTAATTCACAAAAAGATAACACGTTGCTCGGACATGCAACGTAGAATATATATATGTATATACAGATAAACATTTACAATTCAGAAGAAAGAAAAGGAACGAGAAATCTCCGTGAAAATCCTTACGCCTTTTTATTTCAATCCGTCCGTTAGATTTTAAATCCGACTTCGGTACCAAGCTCCTATCAACGTAGGCTACAACTGGACGTAAGTTTTATTACGTTTTGACATGTCTTGGAATTATGATGTTGTTAGAATTGAATACACGTCATATATGTTGTTCTTGACATGTTAGAAAGCGTAGAATTGAAGTCAGATTAAGAAACAGACTGAATATGGAATTGTTATGATTTTCAGAATGAAATTGAATGAGATGTGATATCAGATTTGTACAGGGATTGATTATAAATTATTAGAACTGGTATATACTGGTTTGGTATCGCCGGTATCGCAAGATTGTACGGTTGTACCGTCAGAATTTGATAAAACAGAGATGTTGTGATTTGATTAGAATATTGATACAGAATATATTGATATGTCATTGCCAGATTAAACAGTGACAGACTTTGAATCGAGACTTCAATTGTATCAGATCGACAGCAAGAAAGGTATAAATAAATGTTGATTCGGGATTGCACAACTCGAGTTAGGTTTGACTTGAGTTTCCCTAAATCACATACTTTACTTTATTGCATTGATATTTGCAGATTATCAGATTGATATGTGCATGTATTGACTTAGAACAGGGTCAGAGTCCGAGTCTAGGGCTGACAGCCTAGCTAGGGCAGAACCGCCGAGTCTTTCTCAGAACCGATAAGACTCTAGACTTACGGTGTATCGACGAGCTTCAGATGTAGATCGACGTCTATCTCAGACACACTCGATACAGAATACCAAAGTCTAAATTAGATTGGGATCCCTAGATTTGAGATAAGATAAGATTAGATCACGAGTCATTGATTCATGTAGTCAGATTAGATACATGCTTCGATGTTTGTTTATGCTTTTATATATGTTTTATATGATTGCATTTAATACATTGTTTATACTGGGATATTTATATCTCACCGGAGTTATCCGGCTGTTGTCTTGTTTGTATGTGTGCATGGCAACAGGTGGGACAGGTACAGGGTCACAGAGATGAAGACAGACTGAGATTAGAGTGGTGATACCGGACTTGGACTAGAGCTAGGGTTTGAACACTTGATAGTAGTTGTTGAACCTGAGTTTGTATGATTGTATATTTTATCAGATTTGTACTTTTATACTGATATGTATAGGAGTTTGATTCCATTACCTTCCGCATTTAAAAAAAAAAAATAATTTAGACCCTGTTTATTATAATTGATTAATTAGTCCCAATCATGATTAAAAGATGATTAGCGTCCGGGTCCCCACACAAACATTGCGGATTTGTTCTTTAAAGAAGTCGCTAGGTTGCATGGCATGCCTAGGACTATTGTTTCTGGTCGCGATGTTAAATTATTGAGTTACTTTTGGAAGACTTTCTGGGCTAAACTTGGCACAAAATTGTTGTTTTCTACTACTTGTCATCCTCAAACGGATGGACAAACTGAAGTTGTCAATAGAACTTTGAGAACATTTTTGCGTGCTATTCATAAAAAGAACTTGGATTGACATTTCTATGGCCTTTATTTTGTGTTTGCCTAGGAATAAGAAGGGGGGATTCTATGTTTGTTGTTGTGGATAGATTCTCTAAGATGACACATTTTATAGCTTGTCGTAAAACCGGTGATGCTTCAAACATTGCGGATTTGTTATTTAGAGAAGTCGCTAGGTTGCATGGCATTCCTAGCACTATTGTTTCTGGTCGCGATGTTAAATTCTTGAGTTACTTTTGGAAGACTTTCTGGGCTAAACTTGGCACAAAATTGTTGTTTTCTATTACTTGTCATCCTCAAACGGATAGACAAACTGAAGTTGTCAATTGTGGGGACCCGGACGCTAATCAAGTTCTTAATCATGTTTGGGACTAATTAATCAATTATAAAACAGGGTCTAAATTTTTTTTTTAAATATACAAAGCGGAAACGTAATGTAATTTACTCAAATTACATATTAAACATGAACATACAAATCTTGTGTTATCTACAAGAATTCAACTAGGTTCAACTACATATCAGTGCTGAATCCTATGTTGCTTCGAAGCCCGGATCTCCACGCTATATAATCTTCTCTCATCCTCTTCTTGACCCTGATCCAGCCCCACCTGTTGTCATGCACACATACAAAACAAGACAACAGCCGGATAACTCCGGTGAGATATAAATATCCCAGTATAAACAATGTAAACATGCAGTCATATAAAAGCATATACGAAAGCATATAAGAAGTATTCATAACATGTCTCAAATCAGAAACATAAATCAATATCAAACATTCAATAATCATGAATGGCGTAAACAATGTAAATCAACATGTCATATCAGACTCAACTCAACCGACGCGTCGTCTCAGACTCGACTCCACTGACGCGTCGTCTCAGACTCGACTCAACTCTATCCTAGGGATCCCGATGTCTGGATATAGGTATTATATCGAATCTTAGTCGATAGGAATGAATCAATCCCTAAACGGCATCGATATAATTAATATCTCCAGTGTCTGGGCGAATCAGCCGCAGAATTGACGACTCAGTCAATAACCTGACGAATCAGCCAGTAATTAGGCGAATCAGCCAATAATCAGACAACTCAGCCTGTAATTAAGCGAATCGGCTTAAGTTTAGAGGAATCAGTCAATCACCAGACGAATCAGCCGGTGACTAGGCGAATCAGCCTATAATAAGACGAATCAGTCAATAACCCGACGAATCAGCCGGTGACTAGGCGAATCAGCCTATGACTCAACGACTCAGTAATCAATACATACAGTCAGTATCTAAGCAACTCAATCAATGACTAGCGAATCCGCAGTCATTACATGCAGTGGCTATAAATCAATAGACTACAATCATCAATCTCATCAATTGCAAATATCAATGCAATAATTGAAAGTATGTGATTTAGGGAGACTCGAGTCAAACCTCACTCGAGTTGTGCAATCCCAACTCAACATTAATTTATACCTTTCTTTCTGTTACTTTGACTCTGTCGAAGTCTCGAACTCGAAGCCTGTCAATACTCAATCTGACAAGAACAATATCGAAGAGTATAATATCAATACACCACTCGAATCAAATCTGTTCTGCTCAATATTTAACCTAATTCGATATCGATGGCATAACGGTATAATATCAATATACCCAACAATACCATATCGATCAGATATTAATTCTAATATCTCATACTCGATAATACTCCAATCCTGATATCAATTCTCAATCAACTCAACTCTAAACATCATAACAATTTCATATTCAGTCCGTTTCTTAATCTGACTTCGATTCTATGATGTCTAATATGTCAAGAACAACATATGTGAGTTCTATTCAATTCTGACAATATCATAATTTCAAAGCATGTCAAAACGTAGCAAAACTTACGTCCAGTTGTAGCCTGTGTTGTTAGGAACACAGTACTGAAGTCGGATTTCAAATCGAACGGACGGATTTGGCACGATCAAGATTGAAAAATATAAAGAAGCTAAGCTTTTCCCGGAAGCTTTTCTCGATTCCCCTTTCTTCATTCTGAGGAGAAATCGTTTGTCTCTTATATATATATACTTTGTGTAAGGCTCGAGAATTGTCAATTGGCATTGATGTGAGACTTGAAACCATGAGAATGCATGACATATAGAGTGGAATTTTTGAAGCATGGCCGAAGCCACACCGCACCCGCGGTGTTAGAGATACAGCACCCGCGGTGCATTGAGAGGAAATTGAGGGAAATGTGCGAACAGACACCGCACCCGCGGTGCTAGCACGACCGCACCCGCGGTGTGAGACCGCACCCGCGGTCATGTAAGGACCGCACCCGCGGTCTAAGTGCTACATTTTTGGATGAACTTGCCGTGAGCATAGCGCACCCGCGCTCTTGAGACACCGCACCCGTGGTCTGCATGCGAAATTGCCACCTTCGATTTTGGTCTTGACACATGGCATGAGGTATATATATGTTATGTTGACACATCACTCCTTCATTCTTCAGAATTCAGAACCGAGAGCTCCCAAGGAAATCCTTCAAGTTTCTTCGTGCTAAAAAGTAGAATTATGCAAGAGTTGTTCATCCGATTTTAATTCCGAGGTAAGATTTGTGTTCCTTGCATTGAAGGCTACAAAGTGACGTAAGTTTGATATAATTCCAGCATGATTCAGATTGTGGATGTTGGGGAACTTATGATTTTGTTGCGAATATGTGTTCTTGATATGCTAAGCATCGTAGAAACGTAAACGGATTGAATTACAGATGTCGTATGCTATAGGTTCAAATTTCCAGCATGTATTATGTGAAGATTATGCAGAATTTGGTATTCATGTTTGTATTGGATGAGATTATGAGTTATTGAGATTGATTATGATATTGTTATGTTGAGATTGAGTTGGCCGGTATTGAGAAATAAGCCGTTACGCCGTTGAATTGTATTGAAATCAGTTACAGATTTGTACATTGAGTTAGTTGAGATGCTTGTTGATAGAGTGTGTCTACACATTGCCATTTCAGATTATATTGGTTATTGTGAACTCGAGACTTCGACTGCGACACCGACGATTCGACAAGAAAGGTATAATTCATGTGGTCACGGGATTGCACAACTCGATTCAGATTTGATACGAGTTTCCCTAAATCACATACTAGATAGTTATTACATTGATTATGTAATGTTTCGTTTATTGATTTATATTCGAGTCTTGAGATAGGAGAGATTGGCAGACTTGACAAAACTAGACGTTTCGGTGTATCGACGCATAGAAACAGATTTGTTATATGTGTAGACCCTCGATACAGAGTTGACCGAAGTCTAGGAATAAGACGTACCGTTGCCCCGAGTGGCTGGGTAGGTGACAGACCGTCTTATTCACACCGGGATCCCTAGATTAGAAAAGAGTCGAGTCAAGATTTGAATTGGGGAATACAGATTTGTATTCTTCTACATGTTTAGATTTATATTCATGTTACTTGTTACATATGCTATGCTTTTGTATATGATATTTACATTGCATGCATCCATGTTTTATACTGGGATATGTTCTCACCGGAGTTATCCGGCTGTTGTCGTGTCTGTATGTGTGCATGGCAACAGGTGGGGCAGGATCAGGGTCACGACGAGGAAGAGAGAGTTGATAGCGTGGAGATGCCGGGTGTAGCAGAAGACTTCTGATGTTGCACTAGTAGTTTTATGTTGATACTAGAGATGTTATGTTGTTATTGTAACATGTATAACAAGTAAGGTTACTAGATCATGTCATGTAATAGTCGTTGACTCATGTTTGTTTTAAATAAAAATGTGACGCTTTATGTTAACATTCGATTTAATGTTAGAAAGCGAAAAATTTTGACCCGCCATTTATAATAAAGATCCAATTAAATCCCAAAAGAATTGAGTTAGAACCCGGGTCCCCACACTTTGCATGTAAATCACACGTTGCTTCTCCAGAATTTGCCAAAAACCCACTCGCGCATATGCGCGCTTCATCTCGCGCATATGCGCCAAAGATTCTGGAACTGTGGCGCATATGCGCGCCTTATCTCGCGCATATGCGTGAGGGCTTCTGGACCCCTCGCGCATATGCGCGTGTTTCTTCGCGCATGTGCGCCGGTCATTTCTTTTGAGATGTTCAGCCGAACATCTCGAGATGTTCGGTTGAACATCTTGGCTTATATTGTAACGATGCCCGACTTCTTCATTCAAGTTCGTATAACCTCATGCGTCACAATCTTGTCAATTAATCAGCATCTGATTACAATAATTAAATCTCGGGCATTACATTTCTCCCCCTCTTAGATCTGAGTTCGTCCTCGAACTCGCAAGTAATCAATTCAGAGATATCAGAAGAAATGCATATATAGAGTTTAAACCAAAACTCAAATATCTGATTCCGGTCTGGAATAAGAATTCACTAAGTATAATGTCATAATACTTCTCCAATCCTTCTGACGGACAATCTCGCATTACTGGCTATACAATGTCCGTATAAACCAATCTACAGTTCATCACATATCCGCACCATCTGCTGTTATCAAAAACATCTACAGTCTTCAGCTTCAAATACCACTCGTCATCATCTGACGTTGGTTTCTTAAATCTGTCCATTCTGAACTATCTTCATCTTCTTTCGAATTGTCTTCAAATGAGATCTGTAGCACTCATCGTATACTGTCTTGTCTATAACTATCTCATTACTCATCTGATAAACTGATAGCTATTATCACGCAGTGATATTAAATCATATCAATTAGTGTTAACATCCAGCACTAAAGCTGCATAGTGCTAACATCCAGCACTAAAGCTGTGCCAAGGTCTTCCACTAGCTGGATAACCCATTCTGACTGCCTGTCAATCTGTAAACAATCTAAGAGAGAGTTCATGATATATTCTATCACGAATACAACTCAAACAACATTACAATCTGACATAATCTACTATGGCATTCTGATCTTTCTGACCACTTTTCTGACATCAATCTGTGTCATTTGGTCATGTTTGTACGTTATCTGGTACAAACTGATAGATATAGATTGAACAATCTGTCAATCACAATCATATCATATCTCAATCTGAAGAAAATGGCGGTAATTTCATTACGAAACCCATAGAAATGTATTCTCATTTCTATTTAGAACTATACAATTCTGTAATAAATCTTCTGAGTTCTATCTTTCTATCTTTTCTGTTAGCGATTTAGACATATCAGTACAATTTCTGCCAACATTTTAATACATTTCTGTTATAACTGATCTCAATCACAACTATCTGTTCGAATACAATACAATCTCAATCGTCAGACTGAACACTGAATCCATGACTGTAAGCTTCTGACAATATCTGTCCTTTCTGATTCGAACTATTTGATATACACAAATCAGTTAATATCATAAATTAAAGAGGAAATACCTACCTGGTATTCGGCTTTAACTATCACTATCAAGCTTTGCTGTACAATTCTGACACATCTGATATCACAGAATAATCAATCTCATACAACATACACAACACATATCTGTTACTCTGATCGACACTCTGTTCTGACTATCGATATTGAGTTCTAAACATTCTAATCAGCTTTTTGGAACTGCTAACGTTTCAAAATCAGCTCTGGTTCGGACGGTACAATATAATCTCCATTGTCTACAATCCGTCTCAACCACGTATCCAGAATAACATCAATATTCAATCAGATTCAAACATGCTAAATTCATAAACCGCAACTGTCTGACACTGATGTCAACCTCAGCTGACTAATCACGGTTTAACTCTGGTAAAATCACCAAACATATCATATTCAGATATAACACATCCTGAATGCAATCTGTCTCAGTCAGGATTCGAAATTTCAACAATTTCTAAGAGCAGTTCAAGACTAAAATCAATCTCTCTGATTGGAATCAGATCTGAAGTCTTATATCGAGAACTTTCTTATCATTGGTAAATCAGCCAATGATAGACTCAACTTCAGTAAATCAACTGAATACATAAGGAGTTACTCTGCTCCTTTCTGTAATAATTGAGTCATAGCTAGTACGAATATCAAAGGAATTCTCAGTCTAGAATTCTTATCGTACAATATTCATCTCTTGATCATCTCAGGTCTGATTCTTACCATATTCTGGAATTAATCTATGGTAGCTTCGTACTTGATCAGCATATCAATATTAGTAATGCAGTTCCAAAATCATAGAACACCAGTACAACACAAGCTACTACACGATCTAACTCGATCTCATTCTCATCCTACTGTAGTATACAAGATGTAACAGAAATCGCTGATACAAGATCTTTTCCCAAAGGAACAGAAACAAATACTACAGTAAATAGGGATTCACAGATAATGCATGCATCAATGCAAATCTTTCATAAATAAAAGTATATGAAGCACCAGTATTCCTCAATACATATGCAGGATAATCAAACAAATCAGTTACCTGCAACATCATCATCTGGTGCTTCCTGAGCCTGTTCCTCGGTCAAAGCAAATACTCTGGCCTGCTGTCTAGGAGGCTGGCCAACTGTCTGGCTTCCTCCTGGCCTCTGCTGTGACGGAGATGGTACTGGCTGCAATGAAGGAACAACAGCTGATCGTCTACTCCACTGTGCCACTGGTCCAGATGGTTCGGCTCCCTGGAACCTTTGGGAACCCCTCTGTGAACATACTCTGGCAAAATGTCCCTGTTGTTTGCAGAAGTGGCAGCTACCAAGTACTCCTTGGCATTGTTCAGTGGAATGTCTCCCTCCACAATTTCCGCAATACACGCCAGTATAACTCTGCTGAGAGCCACTGGAACTAGAAGAACTGCCGCCAGACTTCTTAAACTGCTTTCCTCTAGCCTTCAGAAAATCTTTCCTTCCACCACTACTACTGCCACTCTCGAATCGGGGAGGTGGTTGCGGTGGTCTCGACACTGGAGGAACAAATTCAGCTCCTTTCTGCCTTATCAGGCCCGCTTCAGCGCCCTTTGCTCTATTCATGGCATCAGCAAAGTTATTCGGTCGCCCTGTGTTCACCAATGTAAATATATCAGGATTCAAGCCATTGATGAACTGATCGGCAACGGCTTCGTCATTTTCAGACACATGAGGAGCAAACTTCAACAAGGTAGAGAACTTGGTCACATATTCTTCAATGTTCAGCTGACCCTGTCTCAAATTGGCAAACTCCGCTCCCTTGTCCTTTCTGTACGATATTGGGAAAAATCTCTGATAAAACTCAGTTTTAAACACATCCCAAGTAATAATCGTACCTCGTTGCTCCAAGGCCCTCTTCATTGTAATCCACCAGCTTTGTGCAACATCCAGCAACTGGTGTCCAATCAATTTAATCCGGCGCTCATCACTGTACTCCAGTGAATCAAACAGCAACTCAATGCTACCTAACCAACTCTCACACTCGACTGATGTCTCAGTACCCGTCAGAGTGGGTTGTTTGAATGACTGAAACCTCTTCAGCAAGGTTTCCATTGGAGTCGGTGTTACATCCATTGGAGGATTCGATGTACTACCCTGTTCTGGAATTCGTCTAGGAGGCATATCTGAAACTCAAAAGGATTAGTAATCCAATCCAACAAACCTGTTTCAATTCAGTCTCTTCTCCGATCATCTTACTGCTGATCGAGAATCAATTCAGATCCGTTCCCAATAATACATATTACAAAATCAAATCAGATAAGTCAAGTAACATGTATTATATAACGCAGCAAGACATGCTAGCATTCAAAAGCAGGAAAGAAAACCTCAATCTACCCCGCTCACTAGCCTCTTCTATCTCAATCTAAAGAATCTACAGTTCTGGTACCTACGGCTCTGATACCACCTGTTGTGGGGACCCGGACGCTAATCAAGTTCTTAATCATGTTTGGGACTAATTAATCAATTATAAAACAGGGTCTAAATTTTTTTTTTAAAATACAAAGCGGAAACGTAATGTAATTTACTCAAATTACAAATTAAACATGAACATACAAATCTTGTGTTATCTACAAGAATTCAACTAGGTTCAACTACATATCAGTGCTGAATCCTATGTTGCTTCGAAGCCCGGATCTCCACGCAATCTAATCTTCTCTCATCCTCTTCTTGACCCTGATCCAGCCCCACCTGTTGTCATGCACACATACAAAACAAGACAACAGCCGGATAACTCCGGTGAGATATAAATATCCCAGTATAAACAATGTAAACATGCAGTCATATAAAAGCATATACGAAAGCATATAAGAAGTATTCATAACATGTCTCAAATCAGAAACATAAATCAATATCAAACATTCAATAATCATGAATGGCGTAAACAATGTAAATCAACATGTCATATCAGACTCAACTCAACCGACGCGTCGTCTCAGACTCGACTCCACTGACGCGTCGTCTCAGACTCGACTCAACTCTATCCTAGGGATCCCGATGTCTGGATATAGGTATTATATCGAATCTCAGTCGATAGGAATGAATCAATCCCTAAACGGCATCGATATAATTAATATCTCCAGTGTCTGGGCGAATCAGCCGCAGAATTGACGACTCAGTCAATAACCTGACGAATCAGCCAGTAATTAGGCGAATCAGCCAATAATCAGACAACTCAGCCTGTAATTAAGCGAATCGGCTTAAGTTTAGAGGAATCAATCAATCACCAGACGAATCAGCCGGTGACTAGGCGAATCAGCCTATAATAAGACGAATCAGTCAATAACCCGACGAATCAGCCGATGACTAGGCGAATCAGCCTATGACTCAACGACTCAGTAATCAATACATACAGTCAGTATCTAAGCAACTCAATCAATGACTAGCGAATCAGCAGTCATTACATGCAGTGGCTATAAATCAATAGACTACAATCATCAATCTCATCAATTGCAAATATCAATGCAATAATTGAAAGTATGTGATTTAGGGAGACTCGAGTCAAACCTCACTCGAGTTGTGCAATTCCAACTCAACATTAATTTATACCTTTCTTTCTGTTACTCTGACTCTGTCGAAGTCTCGAACTCGAAGCCTGTCAATACTCAATCTGACAAGAACAATATCGAGGAGTATAATATCAATACACCACTCGAATCAAATCTGTTCTGCTCAATATTTAACCTAATTCGATATCGATGGCATAACGGTATAATATCAATATACCCAACAATACCATATCGATCAGATATTAATTCTAATATCTCATACTCGATAATACTCCAATCCTGATATCAATTCTCAATCAACTCAACTCTAAACATCATAACAATTTCATATTCAGTCTGTTTCTTAATCTGACTTCGATTCTATGATGTCTAATATGTCAAGAACAACATATATGAGTTCTATTCAATTCTGACAATATCATAATTTCAAAGCATGTCAAAACGTAGCAAAACTTACGTCCAGTTGTAGCCTGTGTTGTTAGGAACACAGTACTGAAGTCGGATTTCAAATCGAACGGACGGATTTGGCACGACCAAGATTGAAAAATATAAAGAAGCTAAGCTTTTCCCGGAAGCTTTTCTCGATTCCCCTTTCTTCATTCTGAGGAGAAATCGTTTGTCTCTTATATATATACTTTGCATGTAAATCACACGTGGCTTCTCCAGAATTTGCCAAAAACCCACTCGCGCATATCCGCGCTTCATCTCGCGCATATGCGCCAAAGATTCTGGAACTGTGGCGCATATGCGCGCCTTATCTCGCGCATATGCGCGAGGGCTTCTGGACCCCTCGCGCATATGCGCGTGTTTCTTCGCGCATGTGCGCCGGTCATTTCTTTTGAGATGTTCAGCCGAACATCTCGAGATGTTCGGTTGAACATCTTGGCTTATATTGTAACGATGCCCGACTTCTTCATTCAAGTTCGTATAACCTCATGCGTCACAATCTTGTCAATTAATCAGCATCTGATTACAATAATTAAATCTCGGGCATTACATCAATAGAATTTTGGGAATACTTTTGCGTGCTATTCTTAAAAAGAACTTGGATTGACATTTTTATGGACTTTATTTTGGGTTGCCTAGGACTAAGAAGGGGAGAGATTCTATTTTTGTTGTTGTGGATAGATTCTCTAAGATGACACATTTTATAGCTTGTCATAAAACCGATGATTAATGATTTGTTATTTAGAGAAGTCGCTAGGTTGCATGGCATTCCTAGGACTATTGTTTCTGGTCGCGATGTTAAATTCTTGAGTTACTTTTGGAACACTTTCTGGGCTAAACTTGGCACAAAATTGTTGTTTTCTACTACTTGTCATGATGCGAACATGGTAGCCTTGCACGAGCGTATGAGCGAAGAAGATGGATTTACGTGCGAGGAGCAAAGTGGTGGAGAGCTCGGGATGCATGGAAGAATGTTGGAGGGCCAAAGGAATAGGATTCAAGCATTAATCTCCTCAACCGAGTCTTCACGGACCTCGACACGGACCTGCACACGGGGTCCGTGTCCTTTACAACCTGAGATGAGCTTTTCCAGTGCCTGCACGGACCTGGAGACGGACCCAGGCACGGGGTCCGTGCCCTATGTATTTGGCGAAGACAGTGCCTACACGGACCCGTACACGGAGGTGAGCACGGGGTCCGTGTCCCTTGATCCCGATTGAAGAGTTTTACAGTATGTACACGGACCCAGACACGGAGGTCTGCACGTGGTCCGTGCCTAGTGTTTCTGCGCGACAAAATTACCTTTTTTAGAGTTTTATTTTGTTAGGAAACTAGATTTTATGATATCTTTTGATATATAGACTATGTTGAACGAATTTTTAGAACACAATACACATATTATTTTGAGTTTATCAAACTTGTGAGAATTTTCTCTCAACTTTTCAAAGCTTTTAACTTTGTCAAATCAAATCAAACTTATCAAAGTTTTTAACTTTGTGGCGTTTGTCGGTCGTTGCTTGTGCGGATTGTCGTAGGCAAAGTTCTTCGAAGGTTCGTATAGTTTTCGATTGTTTATCCTCGTGTTTATTTGTTGCTAAACTCTTGCTAGTTTAGAGGTGAATATCACACAATACTTGAATCAAAAGATCGGGAAAACACACGGATCTTAATATCGTAATTGAATAGAGGGTGCGATTTATTTTTAATCGTGTTTGCTATTTATTCGTATCAAGATTCACGTCATTTGGTATTAGAGCCCAGGTTTATTGAATTCAAGTAATTATCTTGTATCTAAATTGCAGATCTGTATTATTTCTTCGTTTATTTTCAGATCTGTTTTGTTCTATCGTTCTTCGTAATTTTTTCGTGAATCTGTGATTCTCGAAATTTGTTGGTGACTTATTTTTTTTTTGGGATTTTCGAGTAGTACTCAAGCAAAAAAAAAAAAAAAAAAAATTCCGAAAATTCCGAAAATTCACCATTATTTCATTTTGATATCTTGTTCTATTTTCTTTAGAGAGTCATATTTAATTGTCTCTCACAGTCAAAAAAAAAAATTCATATTCGAATTTCTTGTCTACACAGTCCAAGTGAGTCGGTCGCATTTGTTCACAAGTTTGAACCTTGATTGTTTGATATCCTAAATACAAAGCTTGAGCACACTTTTGAGAGTACTATCAAATTCGAGTGGAAACATTTGAGTGTGAGTGTTATTTCTTTGTAGTGACTAGTGAGTATTTGTTGTGAGCAAACAAATAAGAGGTAAAAGACGAGTGAATTTCTTTGGAGAGATCGTGAGCATTTGGGTTAGGATTATTTTATTTCCACTAACCTTTTCTTGCAGGTATAATGATTGACGAATGTCAATTTCAAACAATGTTAGGAGGGTTGGATAAAATATGGGAGGAGGAGTTTAAGCCCTTACGTGAGAGGTATAGGCGGTGCGAGGAAGAGGAGACATATGATAGGCGGGTTGGTGAGAATAGGCGAGGTAGGAGAGTTGATGTAAATAGATCGTTGCATGTGAATTATGATGATGATAGGCGATGTGAGGAGAATAGTGGGTATAAATGCCGGGGAGTGTATAGGAGAAGTCACACTAAGATGATAGTTCCATCTTTTAGTGGGAGAGCCGATCCAAAGGAGTACCTTGAGTGGGAGAGAAGGATGGAATGTATATTTGAGAGCCGGGAGGATTATACCGAAGCCATGAAGGTAAGACGAGCTTGTAGTGCGTTTACCAACTATGCTACTTCTTGGTGGGATAAGTTAGTATTGTGTAGGAGACGATGTGGGTATGACCCTATAATTACGTGGGATGAGATGAAAAGGGTGATGAGGAAACAATTTGCTCCAAATCAAAATAATAGGAGAGGTGGCAGGAGAGATGAGCATAGCTTGTATGATGATTCATTGGCTTCCCCTTGGCGGGCGAGCTTGGAAGAGAAGAAGGTCATGACTAGACCGAAGTTTGTCTCGAAGCATGGGTATCAAGGTACATCTAAAATTTCAAAATTTAGTACTTTTGATATTCAATGTATTTGGTGTCTAGAGTTTGGACATTATATTACCCAATGTCCACGTGAGGAGATGACCGTAGTAAAATCGCCAGTTGAGCTTAAATCTCAAATGGAGGTGGATATTGCGGTTGAGTCTCAATTGGAGGATGAGGTTGCAGTCGAGTGTGGAGTTGAAGTGAGCATTGATGTTGAGCCTAAAGTGGAGGTTGAGGGAATTGAGAAGGTTGGTACTCCACTGATTTCTGACTTGAGCATAGAGTGTTGTGCTGTGGAGGGTGAATTCTTAGATGGTGGATTTGTTTCTAATGTGTGTGCTATGGAGGAGAAAAAAGAAAGTAGTAATAATTTGTTGCACGCATGTTATGATTCATCATGTACCTTTCTTGATCCATCTATTTCAATTGTAATTACTGACGATCAACTGCAATCTAATTGTGTGAGTGAAAAAGAATTTAAAATGGCCGAAAGAAAGAGAGATCAAAAGAGTGAGATGGCCATAGAAAAGAAAAAAGAGAGAAAAGATGAAAATGCAAAAGAGGCCAAAGAAAAAGAAAAGAAAAATGAATTAAAGGCCCAAAAGAGTGAGAAGAGTGAGGATGAGAGTTGTTTACTTTTGTATAAACCCCTTAAAGTACCTTTGTACAAAGAGGTTTATTATTACTGTGATGACATAGCTGGTTCAATCCCGAGTATTGTTATTTCTCATTTGCAGGATTAAGGTAATGCCATGATGGAAAGGCTAGCAAGTGTTGATGGTGTGAGGATGCAATGGTATGGGTTCAAGAGCCATAGCGATGAGGTAAGGTTTGTTGTCACCGCAACATCCGAGAGGTATGATTTTCTTCCTTACCTTAATTCATTGTTGTTTTGTTTTCAAGAATTATGGGGACAAGTTGGAAATGTGATGTTTAGAAGATGTGAATGTGATTTAATCTTGTTGCCTAATTGTCATAGAAGTGAGAATGAATATGCATTGCATGAATTAGATTCAAATGTTATTGATTTTGAGTGTTCAAAGATTGTCCAATTGACACTTTGTCATGGCAATGACCTATGTGCATTAGGATTAAATTCATGTGGTGAGTTGAATGAAAACATGGATAGTACATTTAGTGTGTTCTATTTGCATGATTCTTACTTGTTTGATGAAGACTTTGGGAAGAGCATGAATGACTATAAGAATTTCTTTGTTCATGATGAATATAATTTTAAGGAGACTAAGTTGTTCATGTTATACTCGTTTTATGAGTTACCCGCTAGTGATGCATATTGTTATGATTTTATTATTGATAAGATGCATGCATTTTTATGTTGGTTACATATAAAAAGGTATGTCGAATGGTGTTGTAACAAGGGTCTTGCATGTATGAAGATAGCAACTAGGTTAGGGTTCTATGACATGCATGACTTAATTCTTAGTCCTAGTAAGCAATACATTTACATTTGTACCATACTTGCTTTGGTGTTGACTAGGTCTAAGAAGGGGAGGAACTTGATATTTGTGATACTTAATCATATTTTATCATTTGATGTCCTTTGTTGTCTGGTGTATATTGAGGTTGGTGATTTGATAGTTAAAGAAACCTTGGAGTTGGAGTTCAAAGCGTGGGTGGAGCACGTGGGCGATAGCACCTACAAACTTGAGCTTAAAGGTAAGTATGTTGGTAATTTAATTCTTGTTATTACTAACTTGCGTCGTTTCTGTGTAGGTAGTGAAGATTTGAGGACAAATCCATTTCAAGAAGGGGAGGATGATGCGAACATGGTAGCCTTGCACGAGCGTATGAGCGAAGAAGATGGATTTACGTGCGAGGAGCAAAGTGGTGGAGGGCTCGGGATGCATGGAAGAATGTTGGAGGGCCAAAGGAATAGGATTCAAGCATTAATCTCCTCAACCGAGTCTTCACGGACCTCGACACGGACCTGCACACGGGGTCCGTGTCCTTTACAACCTGAGATGAGCTTTTCCAGTGCCTGCACAGGACCTGGAGACGGACCCAGGCACGGGGTCCGTGCCCTATGTATTTGGCGAAGACAGTGCCTACACGGACCCGTACACGGAGGTGAGCACGGGGTCCGTGTCCCTTGATCCCGATGGAAGAGTTTTACAGTATGTACACGGACCCAGACACGGAGGTCTGCACGGGGTCCGTGCCTAGTGTTTCTGCGCGACAAAATTACCTTTTTTAAAGTTTTATTTTGTTAGGAAACTAGATTTTATGATATCTTTTGATATATAGACTATGTTGAACTAATTTTTAGAACACAATACACATATTATTTTGAGTTTATCAAACTTGTGAGAATTTTCTCTCAACTTTTCAAAGCTTTTAGCTTTGTCAAATCAAATCAAACTTATCAAAGTTTTTAACTTTGTGGCGTTTGTCGGTCGTTGCTTGTGCGGATTGTCGTAGGCAAAGTTCTTCGAAGGTTCGTATAGTTTTCGATTGTTTATCCTCGTGTTTATTTGTTGCTAAACTCATGCTAGTTTAGAGGTGAATATCACACAATACTTGAATCAAAAGATCGTGAAAACACACGGATCTTAATATCGTAATTGAATAGAGGGTGCGATTAATTTTTAATCGTGTTTGCTATTTATTCGTATCAAGATTCACGTCATGTCATCCTCAAACGGATGGACAAACTGAAGTTGTCAATAGAACTTTGGGAACACTTTTGCGTGTTATTCTTAAAAAGAACTTGGATTGACATTTCTATGGACTTTATTTTGGGTTGCTTAGGACTAAGAAAGGGAGGGATTCTATTTTCGTTGTTATGGATAGATTCTCTAAGATGGCACATTTTATAGCTTGTCATAAAACCGATGATGCTTCACACATTGCGGATTTGTTCTTTAGAGAAGTCGCTAGGTTGCATGGCATGCCTAGGACTATTGTTTCTGGTCGCGGTGTTAAATTAATGAGTTACTTTTGGAAGAATTTATGGGCTAAACTTGGCACAAAATTGTTGTTTTCTACTACTTGTCATCCTCAAACGGATGGACAAACTGAAGTTGTCAATAGAACTTTGGGAACATTTTTGCGTGCTATTCTTCAAAAGAACTTGGATTGACATTTCTATGGACTTTATTTTGGGTTTCTTAGGACTAAGAAAGGGAGGGATTCTATGTTTGTTGTTGTTGATAGATTCTCTAAGATGGCACATTTTATAGCTTGTCATAAAACCGATGATGCTTCAAACATTGCGGATTTGTTCTTTAGAGAAGTCGTTAGGTTGCATGGCCTGACTAGGACTATTGCTTCTGATCGCGATGTTAAATTCTTGAGTTACTTTTGGAAGACTTTATGTGCTAAACTTGGCACAAAATTTTTGTTTTCTACTACTTGTCCTCCTCAAACGGATGGACAAACTGAAGTTTTCAATAGAACTTTGGGAACACTTTTGCGTGCTATTCTTAAAAAGAACTTGGATTGACATTTCTATGGACTTTATTTTGGGTTTCTTAGGACTAAGAAAGGGAGGGATTCTATGTTTGTTGTTGTTGATAGATTCTCTAAGATGGCACATTTTATAGCTTGTCATAAAACCGATGATGCTTCACACATTGCGGATTTGTTCTTTAGAGAAGTCGTTAGGTTGCATGGCATGCCTAGGACTATTGTTTCTGGTCGCGGTGTTAAATTATTGAGTTACTTTTGGAAGACTTATGGGCTAAACTTGGCACAAAATTGTTGTTTTCTACTACTTGTCATCCTCAAACGGATGGACAAACTGAAGTTGTCAATAGAACTTTGGGAACATTTTTGCGTGCTATTCTTAAAAAGAACTTGGATTGACGTTTCTATGGAATTTATTTTGGGTTGCCCCTGACTAAGAAAGGGAGGGATTCTATTTTCGTTGTTGTGGATAGATTCTCTAAGATGACACATTTTGAAGCTTGTCATAAAACCGATGATGCTTCAAACATTGCGGATTTGTTCTTTAGAGAAGTCGTTAGGTTGCATGGCATGACTAGGACTATTGCTTCTAATCGCGATGTTAAATTCTTGAGTTACTTTTGGAAGACTTTATGTGCTAATGATATGAATCTAGCCAGCTACTATGCGTTCCAAGAACCAATCCTGAGAGGACAATTGAAGATGTTGAATTTTACCTTTCATCCAACCAATGAAAGCTTGGAAACAAGGCCCGAGGGGTTCGGGTTGCATCACAATCAAGTAGAGGATGAATTGGAAGCTTATGAAGTAGTCCCAAACAACCAAGTATGTGGGTGCAGAAAATAGCCCGAGAGAACCAGTGCAGCAGCACGTGCTAGCGCAGATGTGCAGAAGCAGCAGCATGCGCTAGCGCAGATGGGCAGAACTGTGCGCACGCCAGAAGCAGTGCAGCAGCACGCGCTAGCACAGAAGAGCAGAACAGCGCGCGCGCCAGCACCAGAAGCGGCGCGACCGCGCGAACCAGGCAGAACAGCGCGCGCGCCCGCGCCAGAAGTTGTGCCACCGCGCGCCGGGTGCTGCAGAAATGCAGTAGCGCGCGCGCCTTAGCGCCAGAAGTCGCGCCACCGCGCACCGGGTGCTGCAGAAATGCAGTATAGCGCGCGCCCTCGCGCGTGATCCGGCGCTACCGCGCGCCTAGGGAAGAAAACAAGGCAGAATATTGCGCGCCCCCGCGCGTAATCTCGCGCTGCCGCGCGCACTTCCGTGTCAAATTTGCTAGTTACTTTATTTTAATGCTTTTACACTACTTTTTATGGGTTGTATCAATTATTTAAACCTTGTAATGACCAAGAACGAGACACAATTCAGATGAATGATAATTATTGAGTTTTATCTCAACTTTGAAGGCATGGATTTGTTCTTCACAACATAAATCAAACTTATCAAAGATTTTATCTTTGTGGCGTTTGTCGATTGTTTCTCACACGGATTGTCATAGGCATCGTTCTTTGAAGGTTCGTTCTTGATTCAATTGTTATCCTCGTTGATGTTTGTTGCTAAGAATTAATTTCTTAGAGGTGAATATCACACATCATTACTTGTTTCAAAAGATCGGGACAACACAATCGATCCTTGTTTGTTATTGAGTTGAGGGTGTGATTTCGATAATCGTGTTTGCTTCTCATCGTACTCGGATTCGCGTCATTTGGTATCAGAGCTTTGGCTCATTGAACTCAAGTAAGTTATCCTTTGTTATTGTTATTTTCAGATCTGTCTAAAAATCAAAACAAAAAAACAAAATTCCGTTCTGTTATCAGATCTGTGTTATCCTTGTGTTTCTATTGTTCTATCTATCAAAAACAAAAACAAAAATTCATTCTGTTATCAAATTTGTGTCATCCTTTGTTCTATTTCAAGATCTGTGTTATTCCTTCGTTTCTGTTTTCAGATCTGTGTTATCTGTTCTTGTTATTCAAGATCTTTCTAAAATTTCGATTCTGTTTGTCAGATCCGTGTTATCCTTTGTATTGTTGTAAGATCTACGTTATTCTATCGTTCTTGTTTTTGTGTAGTCCAAGTGAGACAGTTGCAAGTGTTCACAAGTTGAATCTTGTAAGTTTGATAAAAAAAAAATATAAAGATTGAGCACACCTTCGAAAGAACTATCAAATTCGAGTGAAAAACACTTGAGTGCGAGCGTTATTTCTTTGGAGTGAACGGTGAGTATTTTGTAGTGAAAAAAAAAAAAAAGAGTCGAGTAATTTTTCATTGGAGTGACAGTGAGAATTTGGGTGAGGAACATCTTTTATTTCTACTAACGTTTTATTGCAGGTATAAAAATCTGAAAGTAAAATGGAGAAGGAAGTAGGAGAAAGTTCGAATCAGGGGATGTCTATGGAAGCGTTATTTGGACAATTTAGTAAAATGATGAGGGCCGAGTGGAGGACCGAATTGAATCCTTTATATGATAGGATGGATAGGCTTGAGGCTAGCACTAGTGAAAATAAAACTAAGTCTAAAGGTTTGGGTAGAGTTGAAAAGGAAGAAAATGATTATGATTTGAGAAGGTTGGATAGGAAATGGGAGAAAGAGTTAAAGCCTCTACGTGACAGGTATAGACGGAGTGAAGGAGTGGAAAAGTATAATATGCAAGATGATGGAAAAAGACGAGTTAATAGAATTGGTGGGAATAGAGCTTTACAAGTGGATCATTATGATGATATACAATATGATGATGATAGGCGAAGTAGAAGATTTGGAGGCGATAGATCGTTGTATTTGCATCGTGATGATGATAGGCGATGTGAGGAGAATAGAAGAAGTGAACGTGATGTGGATAGGGAGTCTTTGACATCTAATTGGCGGACGAGATTGAAAGAGAAAATGATTGCTAGTCCAATAAAGGAGTCGAAACGTGAAGTTGATTGGGCTAGGAGAGTCAAGGAGAGTGGAGCATCACACTTGGTAACGGGTGATGATAGAAAGTGCAAATCGAGTGGTAAGCATGGAAGTGACTCGTGGAAGGAGTTATGGAAAACCGCGCGAATGTCGAGTGAAGAGAAGTTGGTTTTTAAACGTGGGTATCAAGGTACATCTAAAATTTCAAATGTTAGTACTTATGATATTCAATGTGTTTGGTGTCTAGAGTTTGGACATAATATCAGTCAATGTCGACGTGAGGAATTTACTGTAGTAAAATCGCCAATTGAGCTTAAATCTCAAATGGAAGTTGATGTTGTGGTTGATATTGAATCTCAAGTGGATGTAGAGGTTGTTGTTGAACATAAATCTGAAGTTGAGATTGTTGGTGAATTTGATCATGAACTTGAGGTGGTGATTAATAACGTTGAAGATGATGTTATTCCACTAGTTAGTGAGGTGAATGTAATGGATTCTAGAGTTGAATGTGAACCTAAGGATGTAGTCGAATGTGGATTTGAAGTAAGCATTGATGTTGAATCTAAAATAGAGGTTGAGAGAATTGAGGAGATTGGTACTCCATTGATTTCTGAAGTTGAACATGAATTTGAGGAGGTGATTAATAGAGTTGAAGATAATGTTATTCCATTAGTTAGTGAGTTGGATGCTGTTGAACAATATACAGTGGGGATTCAATCATTAGTTGGGAAAGAAGTGGGTGATTTGTCGACTAAGGAGGAGGAGAGTAGGCAAGAAGAAACGTTGTTGCTCAAAACATTTGAAGAAAAACATATTTCTTTTGATCAATTGACACGAAAAAAAATTCTTGATGATCAATTGAAATTTATTGAAAAGAGTGAAAAAGAAATTAATATGGTCGAAAGAATGAGTGAACAAAAGAGTGAGATGACCATAGAAAGAACAAAAGAAGAAAATGATGAGATAAAAGGAAAAGAAAAAGTGTAATAGCCGAGCCCCGTGTACGGTACGATTTAAGTTTCGTATGTTATTTGGGTTATGTGATTAGATGTTTAGAATTGTGTTTTGGGCTATAGTATTATTGGTTATTATTGTTATTGAGGTGTTAGAAGTTGTTGGTTGTTCGTTTCAAAGTTTCGGATCGATTTTAGTTGCGTTGATTTTTTATCATTGTCGTAGCAAGAGTGCACCCGCGCTCTTAGAGGAGTGCCCCTGCGGTGTACTATTCATCATTTTGGTTTTGGAAGGCCATGGCATCACCGCACCCGCGGCAGTGTAAGCACCGCACCCGTGGTGAGACCGCACCCGCGGTAATTGTAGCACCGCACCCGCGGTCATCGTGCATGGATTTATTTTGTTGTGCCGAGAGCTCAGCGCACCCGCGGCCCTTGTGTTGTCGCACCCGCGGTATAGGTATGGGCGAGTTTTTAAGTTACTTTGTGGAGTTGTTGGCCATACCTTATCTTATCGTTTCCCCTTCATTTCGAGATTTCTCTCTTCTAGCAAGGGTTTTCATCCATTTCTTTTACTTCCTACCTTTGATTCTTGGATTTGTTTGCATTTTCGACTTGAGATCGACGTTCTCCTTGGTGCTAGAAGCTTAGGTAAGTTTTTGGTGCGATTCTATTAAGGTTATGAGTTAAGAGTTGACTTAGGTTTGATGTTTTGTTGGTTTAATGGATTATTTAACTTGTATTTTTGGATATATAGTTGATTTTGGTGTTGTTTATGGATTATTGTTGTAGGTGGTGTACCAAGAGTATAGTTTGGAGGTGTTCTATTGGTTGTAAGTAGAATTTCATTCTTTTGCTCACATGATGTTATATGTATTGTGTTTTAAAGGTTTCAAAGTGATATTCCCTTCAATTGATTCATTGTTATGTATTAATTATATTGCTATGTTCATTGGAGACAATTGATGTCTCAATTATTGTTCAAAGGGAATACAAGAGAAAATAAGAGATTGTGAAACGACGGCTTTAAATGCTATTCAGAAGTTCAAATGTTTTATTGGATTGATTAATCATAGTCAGAGCATTACATGCAATTAGTTGATCAACGACCATAGGCTTTTATCCCTCAGAGTTATCAGTTTATATCGATAGGGATATTAGCACCAGAGCAGAGATACTATTGATATCAATCCAACCAGAGAAAAGAGAATACCATCTTATTACTATCCTATTGCTATGCTATTGCTACAGTTATTGTGTGACACCCCTGACCCGTAACAATAAAAAATACGCATGCGGAAATAAATTTTTCTTTAAAATATGGAAGGAGTTTCAAAATACATTTCTTTAAACATCTTTACAAAATAGTAATACATGATCATTTAAAATGACATAACAAAATACAAAACATCATTCCTATGATCATGCCATCAAAATCATCCTTCCAACGGTGTATGCATATGACCCCCAGTCCACAGTCAACGTCCCGGGCCGCCACTCTGATCTGCATCACATGAAATAACTGAAATGAGAATAAATCTCAGCAAGTGGAACTCTTACATAACAATGATACATAGTATACTCTGTAAAACATGACTTTGAAATCATAAATACCATCAACTCTGAAACATGAATACTGTAGCAATAACTGTAGCAATAGCATATCAATAAGATAGCAATAAGATGGTATACTCTTTTCTCTGGTTGGATTGATATCAATAGTATATCTGCTCTAGTGCTAATATCCCTATCGATATAAACCGATAACTCTGAGGGATAAAAGCCTATGGTCGATGATCATCTAATTGCATGCAATGCTCTGGCTATATATTTATCAATCCAATAGAAACATTTGAACTCTGAATAGTATTTAAAGCCGTCATTTCACAATCTCATATTTTCTTTTGTATTCTTTTTTTAACAATAGTGAGACATAAATGCCTCCAATAGATAATCAATGGGATCAATACATAACAATGAATCAATTGAAGGGAATATCACTTTAAAATCTTTGAAACACAATACATATAACATCATGTGAGCACAAGGGATGAAATTCCACTTACAAACCAATAGAACACCTCAAACTTAGCTCTTGGTTCACCACCTACAACAATAATCCATAAACAACACCAAAATCAACTCTATATCCAAAAATACAAGTTAAATAATCCATTAAACCAACAAAACATCAAACCTAAGTAAACTCTTAACTCACAACCTTAATAGAATCGCACCAAAAACTTACCTAAGCTTCCTAGCACCAAGGAGAACGTCGATCTCAAGTCGAAAATCCAAACAAATCCAAGAATCAAAGGTAGGAAGCAAAAGAAATGGATGAAAACCCTTGTTCTGGAGAGGAAATCTCGAAATGAAGGGGAAAGATGAGGATAAGGTATGGCCAACAACTCCAAAAAGTAACTTAAAAACTCGCCCATACCTATACCGCGGGTGCGACAACACTAGGGCCGCGGGTGCGCTGAGCTCTCGGCACAACAAAATAAATGCATGCACGATGACCGCGGGTGCGGTGCTGCTAATACCGCGGGTGCGGTCCCTACCGCGGGTGCGGTCCTTGCACTGCCGCGGGTGCGGTGATGCCACGGCCTTCCAAATCCAAAATGATGAATAGTACACCGCGGGGGCACTCTTCTAAGAGCGCGGGTGCACTCTTGCTACGGCAATGATAAAAAATCAACGCAATTAAAATCGATCCGAAACTCTGAAACGAACAACCAACAACTTCTAACACCTCAATAACAATAATAACCAATAATACTATAGCCCAAAACACAATTCTAAACATCTACTCACATAACCCAAATAACATACGAAACTTAAATCGTACCGTACACCGGGCTCGGCTATTACAATCTCCCCTCCTTAGAGGAATTTCGTCCGCGAAATAGACGTCACTGCACGAACAACTCAGGATACCTCTCTCTTATCTCAACCTCTGGTTCCCACGTAGCCTCTTCTATCAAATGGTTCCTCCAAAGGACTTTAACGATGCCGATTTCTTTGTTGCTCAAAACTCTAACTCTGCGATCCAAAATCTGAATCGTAATCTCTTGGTATGCCAAATTCGGCGTCAAGTCCAATGGCTCGTGGCGAAGAACATGGGAAAGATTCGCAATATACTCTCCTGAGCATCGAAACATGAAACACATTGTGAACTCTGTCAAAGGCAACATAGAATCCCAGCTACCTGGATAATCGATAGTACAAGCTCTGAGCATATCCTCTAGAATCTGAATGACTCTCTCTGATTGACCGTCGCTCTGAGGGTGATAAGCTGTACTAAATGCTAACCGCGAACCCATAGCTCTATGCAAACTCTTCCAAAACTCTGAAGGAACACAAATACAACCTCTAAAGGTCACCAAACCAACACCATACCCTCTAAACTCTAAGGTAACTCTCTCCTCTGCTCTAGCTCTCATCTCTATCAACTGAACCACGACAGTCTGCTCTCTACGGATCCTATCCGTCAAAGTAGCCTTAATTACCAACGCTGATAAACGAGCAATGATTCCAGGGACCATCAAAGCAATCACAAACTCCCTATCTCTGTCCGGAGGCAAACCCAGCACATCAAGCTCAAACACATCAACAAACTCTATCACCACATCAATATCACCAATATTCAACTTAACCATACTATCCACATCAACAATAGAAGCCAAAAACCCATCACAACCTCTACACAGCAATCTCTCAGCCTCAAAACAAGAAGAAAAAGGAAGGACCAGTGAAGTACCTGCACTGGCAAGGATAACTCCCCTATCGCCATCATCTTCCTTGGTTAACGAAAAGATACGACCCTGCACTCTCTCTTGACTAGCTCCCTGAGGACAATCTCTGGCAACGTGGCCTGCCGTGCCGCAACGATAACAAGTATGAGTGCCATATCAAAACTCTCCCCAATGATGTCTGCCGCACTTGGGACACAATGGCTTCTCAGGATCAGATGGGACTGTCGGTGGTCTAGGACTCAGATCCATCTTGTCTTTCCCTTTGAATCGATCTCCACCTTGCTGACTCGAACTCTGGCTCCTCTGAGCACTAGCCTGATGTCTCGCTTGCCTCTCCCGGGCAATGTCCTTCTCGTCCTGCTCGGCCAACAATTCCTTGGACACAATCTCCTTGAAAGTCACAGCCTTGGACATGTTGATATCACGACGAATCTCAGCTCTAAGGCCTCGAATGAAATGAGCGCCTTTATCTCTGTCATTGGATGCAATGTAAGGAGCAAATAGGCAACCCTCCTCAAACTTCAGGATACACTCACCAACATCCATGTGTTAGAGTAGGTGCACGTCGAGCCAAGTGTTAGCCGAGTGTTCACAATGAAACTCTATGTGTAAGCAGTCTTTATTTTAATAATATTTGAAATTATTATTTTGGCAAATCTTTATCTGTATACCCATGCTAGCTGCATAGATAAAGCCCTTGAATATACAAATAGTAGAAAGAATATGAGATGCTCATATGATGAGTATCATGAAACTCATATTTGTAATACTGTATATTCTAAACGGTTCCTAGTCGATTCAGCCGCCACTAAGAAGGATATAGGCCGCTCGAGTTAGAGACTAGTATCTGCGATGTGAGTACCATGTTTCATTGGTAAGGGACATTGTGATGTCCGAACATGCAGATAGGTGCTCCTTGTAGAGTGCACTGAACAACCCTCCATAAAAGGACTTTCCAAGTGGTTCTCACTTATCGAGTGGAAAAGTCCTGGTTTATGGTTGTACAGAATTAGTCCTTATGACCCGAGACAACATTGAGACTCTATGTGCTAGAATTACACTTTGACTTGTTTACCGACTCTCATGGGATCATCAGGTGGCAAGGTTGGGTGTTCTGTCGAAACACATAGGAGTCGATGCATTGTAGTCGGGGATTCACCGCTTACCTTCGGGTATGGATATCCTATGTGTTATCATGTGTATGTAGATCGAAATCTCTGGCCAGAGTATGGTTGTAATTATGAAAGGTGTTTCATAGATTACACCATCGATGCAACTACGACATGACACATAGTATCGATTCATTGACAACTCTCGATAAACCAATGGTTGTCGAATCGATCGGGATATATGAGTTGAAGGGACCGTACTGTACGCTAACCATAATTGAATGGTTCTTGCAGGCACTATCATGTGATACCTAGGGAATCACGTAAGCGATGCTGCTAGGCGTTTAACGTGATTGGTTGGGTACTATCAGACTTGAGTTCTGACGTTCTTACTATCAAGGAGTTGATAAGTAAGAATGGAGCAATTGGGGTATGCTCGAATAAGGACATGTTTAGTCCGAATCACATGGAGATGTGAACCCACGGCTAGTTGTATCAATGAACCATTGAGGGCCACACAAGTACTAGCTTTGTAAATCCCGATGAGAAGTAAATTAGTTCAATGTGTTGAACGGCTTATAAAGGTGTTTATAAGCGTAAGTAAAATTTAGAAGTATGACTTCTATAAAGGAGAAAATTAGTTCAATGTGTTGAACGGCTTATAAAGGTGTTTATAAGCGTAAGTAAAATTTAGAAGTATGACTTCTATAAAGGAGAAAATAGTTCAAAGTGTTGAACGGCTTATAAATGTGTTTATAAGTGTAAGGAAAAATAGAAGTATGACTACTATGAGAGAAATGTAAATTTTGATTTATGGAAGTGTTCCTAAATTAAAATTTGGCCAAGAGAATAATGCAATTGAAAATTGTGATTTTCATAAATATTATTATGGACTAAATAAATTAATTCAAGTGTTGAATTAATTAAATACTAGTGGACCTAGTAGAGTCAAAATAATTAAATTAATTCAAGTGTTGAATTAATTAAATTATATTGAGTCTTGTAGAGCTCAATTTAAATTAATTATTTAACTAGTGGGACTTGGGTAAATTCAAGTAATGTTTAATTAGTCTCAAATATGTTTGAGATAATTAAATTTAGTCCATGGTTTTTTATTTGATAAAAAACTATATAATATACATGCATGGGAGGTGAAGAGTTGGGGAATACTTTTGATTAAAATAATACATGGCATGCAACTTTTTGGAACTACTTTTTGCACCCCCAAGACAACTCATTCTCCCCCATTCTCACATGGTGATGGCCGAAATCTATCTCTCACATTCTCTCCCAAAATTTTCTCCCTTTTGTTCTTCAAATTGTTGAAGAATAAAATACTTCTCTTTGAAAAATCTTCTTGTTTTTCTAGTGCAAAACAAGAAGGGATTTACCTAGTTGGTGGTGGGCTTAATTTTGGAGTAAGGAGGAGGCTTGAAGATCTTCATCCATTCAAGAGCTTTGTTGTTTAACAACAAAGTTGGAGCCACAATCAACTTTTAAAGTTGATAGGTATACTTTCTAAACATCCTATGTATGTTTTTGAGATTTTTGTAAATATTGCACAACTTCTTTTGGTGGCCGAAATTTCCCCTTAAAAATTTGATTTTTATGCTTCCGTTGCGTTTCCGGCCACCGTAACCGGTCCGCTTTCAAGTGGTATCAGAGCTTATGTTACGGATTTTGTGTAATATTTACGTAATATTATGTTGAGATCGATTTCTAACCGCATGAGTGTATTTTTGCAACAAATTCAAGGCCACATTTGGGGATTTTTTCGGCAGCTTGTTGCTGCCCATTTCGGGCAGCCCAAGCTGCCCGAAGGGCTGCCCGAAACGGGCAGCAAGGGCAGCCCTAGGGGCTGCCCGAAACGCCCCATCCTTTTAATAAAATAAAAAAAAAAAATTTTTAAGTTGGCCGGAATCCGGCGACGGAGCTCCGGCGACGGCGATGACGCTAGGGTTTCCAAAAGTGTTTTGGAATATCAAAGTGTCATGGGCCTTGAGTTGTTGGGCCATTGGATGGCTAACATGTTTGTGAATTTTAAATGGGCTAAAAATGTTTTTGGTGAAAAATAAGTTTTTAGGGCCCATAAGTTTAAAATTACAAAAGTTGCAAATTTTTCTCATAAAATAAATAATTGAAGTTGGACTTTAATTATTTATAGTAAATTGTGATTTATAAGAAATTCGGTTATAAATAAATTAATTGGAAAGTAGACAAAGGTGTTTGTATACTTTGTTAATTTAGTTTATAATCGTGGCGGTTAGTGATTGGATCAAGATATATAATATTGGATCAATTAATTATAGTGATAATTAATTGATGGTGTATGATATGTGATATTATGCATGAAGGATGATCAAAAGCCCAAGCCCAATTTGCTAGGTGTATGCTAGGATATTTGTGTTGAATGATTGTAATAATTATCAATTTATCAAGTGGGCTTGGTTTATGGCCCGTTCCCACCCCATGAGATGTATCCCTATGTGCCATGGATATTTATTTGTAAATATTAGAATAGGGGAAGATCAAGATTGGAAGATGGTGGCCTTGGTGATTATGAAGATCGAAGACATGTAATATTGGATGCTAATGTAATAGTATAGTTGCATTGCATCCCGTGCATTTACCCTAGGATTGGACCTAGGCCCGTGTTTGGCTCACACGGGCCATTAGTTTTGGGGCGATTGATCATCCTTGTATTGTTTACTGTTTATAATATATGCATGATATGTTATAAATAATGAGTATGTGCGTTATTATTATGATAATAACAAAGTTGCATGAATCCGGCAAACATACGATCAAACATGGCGAGCTTTTAAAATAAAATTAATGATGAGACCTTTCAAAATTAAAAACCCTCATTTTGAATAAGATTCAAAATTAATATCAAGCCCGAAAAGGGGAATTATAAATTTGTTTATAATTTCCTTGTCTTCCATCGACAATGGGTGCATGATGAACGCTACCCGTACTCGGGGCTCGGCTCATATTATTGGGGGGGCCCTGGGTGCCGGAAAGCTGTGACATCCATTGACATGGTGATGTGAACTACGTGGAACTCCCATGATTTCGGCTCATATTATTGAGGGAACTCATGGCGACCGTCCATTAAGGTTCAACATCGATGGGTAAGGCTTGACACGTGAAGATGAACGACGTCATATTATTGGGTCCTAATCAAACGTGAGACAAAAGTTTACGTTAAGGGTTGCATTGTGATGCAATTGGAAACTACCTTTTAGGAATTGTGATTGGCTGATATTATTCGGGATCATAATTCGTTAATTGGACCTTACGTACCTACTGAGGAAAGGAGTTTCCCGTTTTCACTAGAGGGTAGTGAAAGATGTCAAAACAGTGGGAGCAAATATTTATGAAGTAAAAGTCCAAACTTCATATCTTACTAAATATTTAAAATAGTCATCAACATTTATCTGTTTTACTTTTCAGTACAAATTTGACAATGTCTTCGATTCGCAATCCGATATCTGCAATACTCGACAAACACATGTTAACCAGACCTAATTACCTCACTTGGCTAAGAAACCTAAAAATCGTCTTGAATTCGGAAAGGGTAACATATACACTAACTCAGTCGCCCCCTGTTGAGGCTCCGACTGACTGCAATCCTGAGGAATTGCAGGCTTACAAGGAATGGTGTGACCATGACTTGATAGCCAGGTGTTATATGCTGACTTCTATGAACGATGAGCTTCAGAGGCGTTTTGAGGGTGCAAAGAGTGCTGCTGACATTCATTTGCATCTCAAAGAGCTCTTTGGTGAGCAAACACGACCTCTAAGGCATGCTACCGTCAAGGAGCTGATCACTTTGCGCATGCGAGATGGGGCCTCGGTCCATGAGCATGGCTTAAAGGTGATCGGGCTCGTGGACAAGCTCGTTGGCATGGATTTGATCTTGCCTTCGGAGTTGACCACGGACGTGTTGCTGTTATCGCTGCCTAGCTCATTTGATCCTTTTGTGGTGAACTTCAACATGAACAAGATGGAACCGACCCTTGAGGAGTTGGTGAACATGCTTGTTACGTTTGAATCCACCATCAAGAAAGAGAAGTTGGTTCTTTATGTGGGTTCTTCATCTGGTACGAAGATTGATCCACATGGGAAGGGAAAGAAGAGTTCTTTCCAACGTCCCGAGAAGAACGTGCCCTTGTTGAGGCAATCTCCGAACCCTGTTGAGGCAGCCAGACCAGTTAAGGCTGACAAGACTAATGATGTATGTCATCACTGCAAGAAGCCTGGACATTGGAGGCGTAATTGCAAAGAATATCTTGCCCAGAAGTGTTCTGGAAACGGTATGTTCTAAATTTAAGTAAACATTTTAATTAACTCTACTTCTTGGGTATTAGATACCGGTTGTGACTCACATCTCTGTAATGGGTTACAGGTGATGGGAAGAAGTAGGAAGCTTAAGGAAGGTGTGACCTTCTTGAGGATGGGCAATGGAGCAAGAGTTGCTGCCAAGACCTTAAGAGATGTTTACTTATTGTTGAACAATAGTTTAAGTTAATTAAGAGATGTTTTGTTTGTACCTGTTTGATGTAAAACATTGTTTCCATTTCTATTGTGATAAAAATGGATATTCTTGTTTATTTAGCAAAGGTGTTTGCAACATTTACAAGAATGAATGTTTAATTGGTACTTGAGAACTTGAAAACGATCTCTATAACTTAAAAGTAAAAGATATTCTACTAAATGTCCACTCAAAGGCAGATACCATATGAGATATGGATGGGTAAGCCTCCCAAATATTCTTATCTTAGAATATGGGGAGCCCTGCTTATGTGAAGGAGGTAGTGGGAGATAAATTGGATTGTTGATCCATTTTATGTTACTTTGTGGGATATCCAAGGAATTAAGTTGGATATCATTTCTATCATCCCCAAGAAACAAAAGTGTTTGTTTCTAGGAATGCAACCTTTTTGGAAAAGGATTTTCTATTGGATAGAAAAAGGGAGATGATAGAACTCGAAGAGGTTCGAGAGAAACCCACAATTATAGAACCCACACCCGATGAGCCAAGAGAGGAGATACAAGCTCCTAGCAGATACGAGAAAGTCTCGAGACCACCTATGAGGTATGGTCAGCTTCTTGAAGAAGGCCATGATGAGCCTAACCATGGATGTGATCCATGGACCTTCAAGGAAGCGTTATCTGATGCCAATTCATCCAAGTGACTTGAAGAAATGGAATCTGAGATGAATTCCATGCATTCGAACCAAGTGTAGGATCTTGTGGATCCACCTGTGGGAACTGTTCCCACAGGGACTTGGGGAGGATGGGAAGGTGTTGACCTTCAAGGCGCGATTGGTGGCAAAAGGATGTACTCAAAGACAAGGAGTTGACTTTGAGGAAACCTTTTCCCAATCGCAATGTTCAAGTCCATAAGGATTTTATTAGCCATAGCTGCATAGTATGACTATGAGATATGGCAGATGGATGTCAAGACAAACTTTCTTAAATGGGGATTTTAAGAAAGTTATTTACATGTCTAAACCTGAAGGGTTTACATCTATCGGAAGTGAGCATATGGTATGCAAACTTCAGAGATCTATTTATGATCTAAAGCAGGCATCTAGGAGTTGGAACCTCAGATTCGACAGTACAATCAAATAGTTTGATTTACTGTAGAATCATGAGGGACCCTATGTGTATAAGAAGGTCAGTGGGAGTGTTGTGACATTCCTGGTGCTTTATGTTGATGACATTCTAATCATTGGGAATGATGTAGGAATGTTGCAATCAACAAAGATATGGTTAGCGAGTAAGTTCTCGATGCAGGACTTGGGTGAAGCATCTTTTGTATTGGGATACATATCTATAGAGATAGATCGAAAAGATGGCTTGGTCTCACCCAGTCCACATACATGATACCATCGTGAAGCGGTTCTCGATGGATGCGTCCTTGAGAGGACATCTACCAATGTGTCATGGCGTGTCCCTATCCAAGTCTGTCTCCTGAGACTGATGCAGAGATAGTGGCGATGACACGCATTCCGTATGCTTCGGCAAATGGTAGCATCATGTATGGGATGATATCTACACGTCCTGACGTGGCGTTTTCACTATGTGTAGTGAAGAGATATCAATCGAACCCCGGTCTTCCACACTATAAAGCTGTGAAAGACATCCTCAAGTTGTTGAGAAGGACCAATAAGTTGTTCTTGGTCTATGGGGGTAGAGAACTGAAATTGGAAGGCTATACCGACTCTAGCTTCCAAAGCGATATCGATAACCTGAAGTCAACCTCTAGTTTTGTATTCATGCTCAAAGGTGCTGCTGTCTCTTGGAAGAGTTCCAAGCTAGACAATATTACGGATTCCAGCACAGAGGCCGAATACATTGCTGCATGAGATGCAGCAAGAGAGGCTGTTTGGATAAAGAATTTCGTCTAAGAGTTGGACGTAATTCCTAATGAAGTTGCTCCTGTCCCGGTGTTGTGTGACAACACGGGAGCTTTAGCTCAAGCAAAGGAGACAAGGTCTCATCAGAAATCCAAACTCGTATTGAGAAAGTACCACATCCTCGGAGAGATTGTGGAAAGAAGAGTAGTGTCTATTGACAATGTCGGCTCCGCAGATTATGTTGTTGATCCACTAGCTAAGCCTTTACCTAGACCATTATTCGACAAGCATCGCGAATCAATGGGTTTAATGCACATGGGTAGTTGGCTCTAGTGCAAGTGGGAGATTGTTAGAGTAGGTGCACGTCGAGCCAAGTGTTAGCCGAGTGTTCACAATGAAACTCTATGTGTAAGCAGTCTTTATTTTAATAATATTTGAAATTATTATTTTGGCAAATCTTTATCTGTATACCCATGCTAGCTGCATAGATAAAGCCCTTGAATATACAAATAGTAGAAAGAATATGAGATGCTCATATGATGAGTATCATGAAACTCATATTTGTAATACTGTATATTCTAAACGGTTCCTAGTCGATTCAGCCGCCACTAAGAAGGATATAGGCCGCTCGAGTTAGAGACTAGTATCTGCGATGTGAGTACCATGTTTCATTGGTAAGGGGACATTGTGATGTCCGAACATGCAGATAGGTGCTCCTTGTAGAGTGCACTGAACAACCCTCCATAAAAGGACTTTCCAAGTGGTTCTCACTTATCGAGTGGAAAAGTCCTGGTTTATGGTTGTACAGAATTAGTCCTTATGACCCGAGACAACATTGAGACTCTATGTGCTAGAATTACACTTTGACTTGTTTACCGACTCTCATGGGATCATCAGGTGGCAAGGTTGGGTGTTCTGTCGAAACACATAGGAGTCGATGCATTGTAGTCGGGGATTCACCGCTTACCTTCGGGTATGGATATCCTATGTGTTATCATGTGTATGTAGATCGAAATCTCTGGCCAGAGTATGGTTGTAATTATGAAAGGTGTTTCATAGATTACACCATCGATGCAACTACGACATGACACATAGTATCGATTCATTGACAACTCTCGATAAACCAATGGTTGTCGAATCGATCGGGATATATGAGTTGAAGGGACCGTACTGTACGCTAACCATAATTGAATGGTTCTTGCAGGCACTATCATGTGATACCTAGGGAATCACGTAAGCGATGCTGCTAGGCGTTTAACGTGATTGGTTGGGTACTATCAGACTTGAGTTCTGACGTTCTTACTATCAAGGAGTTGATAAGTAAGAATGGAGCAATTGGGGTATGCTCGAATAAGGACATGTTTAGTCCGAATCACATGGAGATGTGAACCCACGGCTAGTTGTATCAATGAACCATTGAGGGCCACACAAGTACTAGCTTTGTAAATCCCGATGAGAAGTAAATTAGTTCAATGTGTTGAACGGCTTATAAAGGTGTTTATAAGCGTAAGTAAAATTTAGAAGTATGACTTCTATAAAGGAGAAAATTAGTTCAATGTGTTGAACGGCTTATAAAGGTGTTTATAAGCGTAAGTAAAATTTAGAAGTATGACTTCTATAAAGAAAGAAAATAGTTCAAAGTGTTGAACGGCTTATAAATGTGTTTATAAGTGTAAGGAAAAATAGAAGTATGACTTCTATGAGAGAAATGTAAATTTTGATTTATGGAAGTGTTCCTAAATTAAAATTTGGCCAGAGAATAATGCAATTGAAAATTGTGATTTTCATAAATATTATTATGGACTAAATAAATTAATTCAAGTGTTGAATTAATTAAATACTAGTGGACCTAGTAGAGTCAAAATAATTAAATTAATTCAAGTGTTGAATTAATTAAATTATATTGAGTCTTGTAGAGCTCAATTTAAATTAATTATTTAACTAGTGGGACTTGGGTAAATTCAAGTAATGTTTAATTAGTCTCAAATATGTTTGAGATAATTAAATTTAGTCCATGGTTTTTTATTTGATAAAAAACTATATAATATACATGCATGGGAGGTGAAGAGTTGGGGAATACTTTTGATTAAAATAATACATGGCATGCAACTTTTTGGAACTACTTTTTGCACCCCCAAGACAACTCATTCTCCCCCATTCTCACATGGTGATGGCCGAAATCTATCTCTCACATTCTCCTCCCAAAATTTTCTCCCTTTTGTTCTTCAAATTGTTGAAGAATAAAATACTTCTCTTTGAAAAATCTTCTTGTTTTTCTAGTGCAAAACAAGAAGGGATTTACCTAGTTGGTGGTGGGCTTAATTTTGGAGTAAGGAGGAGGCTTGAAGATCTTCATCCATTCAAGAGCTTTGTTGTTTAACAACAAAGTTGGAGCCACAATCAACTTTTAAAGTTGATAGGTATACTTTCTAAACATCCTATGTATGTTTTTGAGATTTTTGTAAATATTGCACAACTTCTTTTGGTGGCCGAAATTTCCCCTTAAAAATTTGATTTTTATGCTTCCGTTGCGTTTCCGGCCACCGTAAACCGGTCCGCTTTCACCATGCTCCCCTGTCGAAGCTCCAAGAACTCCGTAACCTTCCTCGCTCGAAGTGCGTCGGGGAAATACTTGTCGTAGAACAGGTCAGTGAACTCTGACCACTTCAGTGTCGAGACATCAACTCCAACTCTGGTCGCATTCCACCAAATGCGAGCAGCTTTAACCAACATGAATATAGCACAGCTGATACGGTCTCTAATCCTTGTAGTGGAGATGATCAAAGATCGCCTCTAGAGCCTTGACCCACTCAACTGCAACTAAAGGATCAGTGCTCCACTGAAACAACTCTGGCGGATCCATCCTCTTAGAAGCAGGAAAATCTAGGCATCGGTGCCAACATTAGCAACCTGCCCCCTCTAGCCTGACCTCGTCACTGGA